>NW_023270231.1:17057641-17268864 GCF_011800145.1 Mirounga leonina | reverse complement strand
TGGGTATTGAGGAGGGCACATTCTGCATGGAGCACTGGGTGTTATGCACAAACAATGAATCATGGAACACCACATCTAAAACTAATGATGTAATGTATGGGGATCAACATAAGAATAAAAAAAAATACAAGACCCCAAAAGGTTAGGCTTAATGGACTTATCACTGAAGCCCCAGGAGACAGCATCTCAGCTCAGCTCCCCAGATCCCCAGCATCACCCTGGCTCCCCTCCCTTGCATGACTCAGGCACTCAGCTTTGCTTTCGATCCTGTGAGTGCACTCAGTGTCCTGCCGATAAATTCCCAGAGTATTTCTTTAACTTGCAGCTAAAGAACCTGCCCAATACACAGAGGAAAACAACCTCAGCAAATTCCTACTTACCATCCCCAGATAATCAATGGACTTAAAATCTGAAAGTGACCTGAAAGCTTCCCAAACGGCCTCACCTCCTCATTTCACAAGAAAAAAAAAAAAAAGGACATGGTTATCTTGAAAGCTTAGGCAACACAGCCAGTGTCCTTCAGGGCATTAGAGGTGGTCCAGTTTCCCACCCGCCTCTGCTTCCTGAGCAGATTCCCAAACAATCTCCATTTTCCATGGAGATACAACCAAAGCCGCTCTGGTTAGAAGGTCTGAATTGTGACTATTTTTCCTCCCCACTGGGGCCAAAACTAGCCCTCCACCGCCACTTATCAAATGCTGCCCGAGAGTACGTGCATCCTTGAAATAGTCCAGGGAGCATTTGCATCTCCCCAAAAATGTTCGCAGCCTGCCATTCATCACGGCCCTTCAGCTCCGCATGCTGAAGCCTCCTGCCTTCGGTAAGGAGCTCCAAGTACGGAGTGTGGCGGTTCCCACTCTAGGGTCCTTGTCGGCGGCTCACCAGGGATTACAACGCCCAGCCAAGGACGTTCTATTCTGAGTGTGGCCCCAGTATGTTTCGTTTCATCTGCAAAGCACGAGTTTATTCTGGAGAGAGAGGTTTTGGGCACATTCGTAGTAGCTAACGAGCAGTACTTCCTTAAACGCAGAACACAAAATCCTCACATAAAAACCGGACCCAATTGCCAGCGTGGGGTTTTAAATAAACAAACTTACCCCGAAAATTACCTCTCCGGCATGGCCAAACCTGCACCTCAGAGTCACAGGCCGTGACGGTGGTACAGAGGTTGCAGTGATCTGTGGTTCTTTGGGGAACGGAGGGGCACCAAAGCCTCCATGTTTTCTCTGTTGAGCCAGAGGGCTTCACTGGTCACCAGGCCCAAATCCCAGATCTGTGTCCTTTGAAAAATCAATGACAAAGAAGAGTCGGCACAACTCCCTCCCTGCAATGCTGCCCGGGATTTTCAGAGACTGGCGTACACTCTTCAAGGGAGTCGAGAAGCAGGCTGTGCCTCCCATACCCAGCTGGTCAGCCCTAGCCCTTTTCTCAAGCTTTTCCTGTGTTCTGCACAACCTTTACGGCCTTCTTCATTTCAGGAGGCATTTTCCAAACCCCAACCTGAGAGAAGTACCTACAGCCCATCTTACCCTAGTGTCCCCTCCGTAACAGAACTCCATCATGCTGTTTCCGTGCCATTTACACGTCTCCCCCCGCCATCCCCCTGGCTGGAATTCCATGAGAGCAAGGCCTGGGGTGCACTTGTGTCCATAACCCCAGTGCCCAGCACAGTGCCACACCCACAGCAGGCACTCAACGGAGAGAACAGACCTACAGACCTAAAGAGCACTACAGCTCCCAGCCCCAGGACCAAGCAGCTCTGCCTACGCCAGACCCACCTTGCTCGGGATGAGACCTCACTGTCTGCAACCTTTCACAGAGCCGGCATCTCCCAAAATATTGGGACAAGTGACCGCTTAAAAGGCTGCAGAGACTAGCATTTGAGATCAAGACTTCTAGAATCAGACAGCTAGGTTCCAATTCTGCCTCCACTAGTCCTCACAAGCTTTATGAAGAGGCAAGTTAGCCTCTCGATGCCTCAATTTCCTAATCCGTGAAGTGGGGATAATTATAATACAACATCACAGGGTTGTTGTAAAAAAAACAAAGTGAGTTAATCTCTGCAAAACACTTAGTGCCTTCGCTATGTAAGCATTAGGGGCTTTCTTAGATATAATTTACATACAATATTGTATACATTTAGATATACAACATGGTGATTTGGCACATTATTATACTGCAGTATGATTACCACTGTAGCTTTAGCTAACGTCTCTGTCAGGTCACATAACTGTCATTTCTCTATTGTGGTAAGAACACCTGAGATCTAGTGTCTTGGGAATTTTGAAGTATAGAATACAGTATTGTTGACTAAAATCACTATACCTAAAATGATTTTGGTGGTACCCCCACAGAGCCTTAAATAACATTCAGTCAAGGAATGACTTTGTTTTTAATTCTCTTTCAAATTTTCTGTATCAAGGAAAAGGTTACAGTTTAATGCGAATACGACTTTAACACATCTCTAAAACTTGCTGTTCTCCCTCTAAACAGAGAGAAAGCTCAAGTCTCGGGCAGGCAGAAAGATCTAGCTGAAATGAAGTGATTTTACCTTTGTATTATTATTATTATTATTATTATTATTATTATTATTATTTAATGGCAATTGACACTGGTTTTCTATCTATGATAGAGGTATAAATTTTCCATGTAAAATGTCTATTGATATTAAACAGTGAGTAGATTCGAAGAAAAATATGAAGTAACAATATCAGTTGCAAACATACTATGGCAGAAATCATGAAGGTAAGATCCAAAAGCCTCAAATGTGGGAGACACTGGTAGGCACTCAGGGGGGGCCTGGAGGCAGAAGTCCCACGAACGTGTGCTGCAGCCAGGGAGCACTTGGGCAGGTGACCAACGGCAGAGTCCTGCCCCCCAGAAGAAGCCAAAACCTCCACACGCCCCCTGCAGCTGAACACAGCACAAGATGGCAGCTGCCGCGGGCGGAGGTCAGCACTGGGCAGAGCAGCTCAGGAAGCTCCATGGAAGACAGCAGGCTGCAGGAGGGAGAATGGACTGGCAGTCATTGGCATCTACCGTGAGGCCAGGATTCTTGGCGAAAGAAAAGCAGACTTCACTCATCTCCAACTGAGGATAGGGCAGATACGCGGTGTCCTACCAGGAACCCAGGGTCTCCTGCATCCCCTGCCACTCACGCAGCTGAGGGCAAGGGCTGGGAGGAAGAAGTTTTGGGTGGAAAAGAAGCCCCCTTGCCAAATGGTGTTGCAAAACAACTCAGTGGCATCTTGTGGCAAATGGGACACTCGGCTCAAGCTAGGATCCCATGGTTTTCTTTGCGTTTTGGGCTCATCTATTTGTGATGTTCATTGGAGGGGCCATCAGTAAATAGGTCTAGCTTGCTTTTGAAACCAGCTGTGTTCCCTCTGCCTGTGAGTCATAGGCCAGGCTCACCCACAGACACAGACAGCCCTCTCACTGTCCTCTGGCCGGCTGGCCACCAAAACCATGCCCTGGGCGTGCATGGGGAGGGGCGGGCAGAGGACTCACGCTGCCTCCACCCTCAACCAGTACGGGTAACAAGGCAGAGGCCAGTGTTCCAGGAGCTCCTTCTCTCATTCTTTCTTGAGTGAGAGTTATGTGAATAACTAGCTCTAAAACAGTACCAGCCACCACTTCTCAAGGGCCTGCTCTGTATTGGGCACATTATCCCCATCCTCACAAGAGACTCTCCATCTTACACGTGAGAGAACTCAGAGAGACAAGATGGCAAGCAGCCAGAAAGTGACACCGGCCGTTTTATGGACTCAGGTCTCTGTGCCTCAAAGCCCACACTCTTGCCTTCCCACTGGCCCCGCTGCCTCGCAAGGAAATGAGTGCCATAATGGTACCTTCCAGAACCCTAGAAAAACACAGAACTCATTTCATGAGGGCAACGAGGAAAGGCTCCCTGGAGAAGGTAGTATTTGGCCTGAGATCTTAAGGACAAGTAAGGCTTTTGTTGACAAAACAAAATAATCTAGACTACTTTTGTTTGTTTGTTCATTCATTCACTCATTCATTCGTTCCATGCCGTATTTCTGGGACTATGGTAGGTACTAGGAATTCCATGGTGAACAGACATAGCTCCTACCCCCAAAGAGCTTACCTCCCAGTGGAGGAGACCTAAAAAAAAAAAATGAATGAATAAAGTTATTACTAACTGTGTGTGCTGTGTAGAGACATATAAGGAACAGAATGGAGAAACCAGAGAAACCTATTTTAAGACAGCCAGGGACAGTCTTTATGAGGAGGTGACATTTTTGCTGGGCCTGAATAATGAAGTGAAGGTGTTATCCATGTAAAGTAATGGGACAGGGAGTGTTCCAGGCATAGGGAACAGTATGTGCAAAGGCCCTATGGCTGAAAAGGGAACTGTGTGTTCCTGAAACTGAAAGATTAGAATGTCTGAAAGCAAGTGAGTCCAAGGAAAAGTATTCCTCAAGCGGAGAGTGGGGAGAGAGGCCAAGGTCATATGGGATAGCGTCTTACGGGCTGTGGAAAAGGGTAGTGGGAAGCTCCGGCAGGGTCTTCAGCTCAGAAGTGATACAGCCCAATTTACTCTCCAAGATCAGACCTCAGTCCCTTCACCTGTAAAATGAGAGTACATAAGAGAATGCATAAAAAGCTCTAAGTGCCTTGCCTGGTTGGCGAATGGACAGAAGATGCTCTGAAATGTGAGCATGTATCAAAATAACCTGGGGTGTTTGCTAAACGCAAGATTGCTGGGCCCCACCGCTGGAGATTCTGAGACAATAGGTCGGGGGAGGCCCATGAAGATGCATTTCTAACAGTTCCCTGGTGATGAGGCTGCTCCTGGTCCAGGGGACCCCACTTTGAGAACTCTTGGGTTAGAAAGAACAATAAAAAAGTGGGAGGTGGGACTCGGGTGCTGTTGCAATTGTTAGAAGCTGGTAGAATAAAATGATCTCAGTGAGGTGGAGAAAATTGATCCCAAATAGTTCTCTTTTGGAGATACCATGGACAAGATGAGCCAATGGACTGGAGGTTGGGGATGAGGGAAAAGGAGACATCAGGAAGGACACTCCTAGGTCAATGGCTTGAGCAACTAGGCGATGATAGTGGCAGAAGCTGAATGGGGAACACTTGAGGAGGAGCAGATTTGGAGACAAGGGTTGAGACATACTAACTCTGAGACTTCTGCAACCCCGAAATGGCCATGTCAGGCAGGCCGGTGGAGCCTTCATGAGAACAGCCATCACCTCTATCTTATCTTCTATCATATCCCCAGATCTCACCCTTGCATGTCCTGCCAGTAAGAAATATTCAGATAACTTTTGTTATGGGTTGAAGGATAAATGGAGGCTGAGGAACAAGGATAACCAAAGGCAATGAGGTACCAACATGCTGCCATATTTGAGGAGGCCACAAGCAGTCACTCTATTGAGGCTAAACCATCACTTCCTGATGATTTAGGAAATAAAGTGGGAGGTTGGAGGCAGAACAAAAGACAGAAGTGAGCCACCGAATTCACAGTAGGGCTCTTCCTCCAAAATTCAGAGATGTCACATTTGAGCCTTTCTTGCGTGTGTTTTAAGATGGAAAGGTTTGAACTGTGAGCTTAATGAGCAGGAAGGCCAGAGGAAATCTGGCTAACTTGGGTTTTTTATAAAATAAATCATGGGAAAAATCAAGCTGTGCAACGTGGGGAAATGAGGAGGGAGGGATGGGAAGACAGGGAGAGAAGAAACAGAGGACAGAACAGAAAAAGTGGCTTAACCAAGAGGACCCACTAAGGGCAGAAGGGGCCAGCCTCCAGAACTTGACCTCCCAAGCCAACCTCGACCCTTAGGTCCTCACCACATTTCCAGCAGGCATGATGGACCCTCAGCCTCCCCACTTACCAAGTTGTAAATTAAAAGGCTGTAATTCCAGCCAGGGGTTCTGGTGACATCATAAACCACAGAACCACAAGCTCAACTCACCAGAAGCCCCAAGATGGAATTACACCCTTTCTTCCTAATCCAGGGAGCTCTGGCCACTGCCATTTTCTCATGATATAATCGAAGTAAGCAATATTTTAACCATTTGTTTGTGGCCTTTCTCACACAGCCATAGGGCCCCCTCTCTCCTGGCCTCTCCTCTCCCTCTCCCGCCCCTCTACAGATCCTCCTCCAGGGTCTCCTTCAGAGACGCTCCTGCTTTCCAAGGCTGCCCCTCCTCCAGGCCCGCTTCTCTTCCTTCTCCCCTCCAGATCCCTTCTGTTCTTCTGTCTCTTCCTGTGAACCAGTAATGTCCTGGCTTCTACCTTAAATCTGCTTTTCAAGAGAAGCCCAGGATCTTCTAGGTCCAAGACAATGTCCTGGAGAACAGACCCCAGATGTGTGAAATATATTCCCAAAAGTGGCATGAAAATGCACTCTCGTTTTAAATAAATCAGGAAAGTTTGCAGCTTAAGGAAGGATCTTTCTGGAAGCAAGTGATTGCTTCCAACATCCTTTTGCTGTGTTTTGCTTCTGAGTCCTAATTTTCATGAAGTGTCGCTTAGCACAAAGTATACATGGGCATCACGCTACCTTTTACCCCTGCTTCCCCATCTTAAGTGTAATGTCGATATTTAAGTTCCTGTGGAAATCTCACCTAGGGGAAGAAGCCACAAGGGAGTAATTAAAGGCAATAATTAAAGCAGCTCTCACTCAGTGAGTACCTCTTATGTCTCAGATATTCATATTATTCTTCATCCCTTTCACAGAGATACTATTTTCTTCATTTTATGGAGGACGGAAACAGAGGTTCGGGATATGGAGTATTTTGCCCAAAGTCCCACAGCTACTAAGTAAGGCCCTTGGATTTGACCCCAATCTGTTGGACTCAAAAACCTACACATACATGCTCACTCAGTGTCCCCCTGCCTCGAGTAAAATATTTTGAGAATAAATGTTGCATGGGATTCCAAAGGGACTTTAATGACTGATCTTCATGCAACATGATTTTTTTTCAGAAGTGATGAAAGTTCTACACTATTTTAGGGTACAATAAGAGTCAAAAAATGGACATTCCAAGGTCCTACATATTTTTTAAGTAAATTATTTCAAATTATTTCCCCCAAGCCAAAACAAAACACAAACACAAAAAATCAGCAGTTTAACTCTACATTGATATAATTTGGTAGTAACAAGGTGGACCAGCAACTCTTTTTATAAAGTGTCATCTACAAGACACCAGCATAGCACATGGCAGCTTTCAAAAGACTTCATCTGCGCAAGTCTGTCCGCCGGGCTGTGTGCGGCATGCAGGTGAACCTGACCATGTCGGAGATGTCCCAAAGGGGGAGGGCGCAGGCTACCTGCCTGGACACCTTGGAGATGGCCTCCAATGACAAGAGGCAGAGCTGCTGCACAGCCATGCTTCGGGGTTAAACAACTTCAGGACTTTCTAGAACATGATGATGTTACAGCTGAGCCAGAGACTGCAGGTCACGCACTTCACAAAAGAGTAAGAAACAGCCGACACCATTTCAGAATGCTACCTGCAACTATTTGAGAACACAGCAGTCTTGGAGAAAATTCGGACTAGAACAGAAAGAAGACAGGATCGCTTTTCTCTTCTTCAGAAAATGCATCCCTGCCTAATGAAGCACATGCTAGGATGGTTTAAGAAAGATATGTGAGGCAATGACCTAATTTTTTTTCCTCTACCATCAGGGACAGTAAATAACATCTTCCCAGAGAATACAAACGGAGAAATACTGTCAGCATATATTACACGAAGTTACAAAGTGGAAGTGAATGCCACAACAAACAAGCAGGCATCTTGCTTCTTCTCCAACTTCAAAGTGAGATGACAAAATCTCCTAGTGATGAAGGGCAATTTATTCATTCCCAGCAACAAACATTTCATTACCAAATTAATTCCATGTCATTGTACTTCATGATGGAAAATCAGCAGCAGCTTCTAAATGGAGAAAGACAATGGATTTGAAAACATCTTGGGGGTTTTCCTCGCAGACTGAATGTCCAGGATCCCACCGGTGGAGCTCACATACACAAACCTGCAGGCAAAGCCGGCCTCAGTCAATCCCAGAAAAAGCACCAAACCCCCTGACTTGTGTTCAAGGGTTCCAGTGAGGATGCGGTTAAGAATATGGACTCTCGAGTCAGACTGCCTATGCCTAGCTCCAAGCTTGGCCACGGGATCTTGGGTGGGCTTTTAGCTATATACGCCTCAGTTTCCTTGCATCCTGTAAAATGAGAATTAGAGTGACTTACTTTAGAGCCTTTTTGGGAGGATTAAATGAAATAAGACACACGAAGTGCTTAGAACAGCGTGTAGTAAACACTCAGTAAGTGAGAGATATCATGAGCCTTTCTCCCTCTATCACTATGCTCGTGTCAGCTAGAACTTTTACCAAAGATAGAAAATCTTAGCTCAAACTTAATTCACATAACTAAAAAGTCTAGGGGAGTCCCGGCCTCAGGTACAGAGACTCAATGGCTCTGGCAGGCCCTAGTCTCTCTCTCCCTCTCTAATCTCTCCTTCCTCTGGTGTGGCTCCATTCTCAGATAAGCTCTCCCCTCATGGTGGCAGGATGGCTGCCACAACATCAGCCTATATCCTCTCAGGTTCCAGTCCAGCAGGAAAGAACACAGCCTATGTCTCAACGGATCCTGCGCAAACTCGAGAATTCAATGTAATGGCACAAGCATGAGTCACAGCTCTTCATTTCCCCGATTATTGACAAGGTTGAGCACATTTCCATATGTTTATTGGCCCTGATATCACTAACGGTGTTAGCTTCATCTTATTGAAAAACTTCATGCTTATTGTGCACAAGATGAGGGGAGGGTCTATTTTCTTTCAAGTAAACTGCTTTACTGCAGGGGCTGTTCCCAGATCTGCCAAAGTTAGAGGGGCTTCCCCTCTGGACACAAAACCTTCACTCCTATGATCTGTCAGTCTCTTGAAGCATTCTGTTAAAACAGCAACTCTGATGTGATGTGGCCATGTGGCTCAACTCTGCCTGAAACCTGAAACCGTGGCAATGCCCAAGCCTCTCCATCTCGCGTACTCTTCACCCCCAAGTCCCAGGCTGACACCCTCTTGGCTCCTCAGGCTGCTAGTTTCCTCCAAGCACTGGGGGGAACATCTGGCTTTAGAGGCTCCCGTGCCTTTTGGCATTGTGTTAGATCAAGTCCTGCTCTTTTCTAAATACTTGATCAAAACTTGCTTCCTCATCTGCCCATATCTCCATCCCTCAACAAAAAAAGTGCTAGAAGAAATGACCTGCCCAGTGCACACATATTTTCGGAACACCATGATTGTAGGGAGTTCACTATCTAATGCACATAGGGAACTGGAAGTCAAGAAATCTCCCCACTAACATGCTGATGCCCTTGGCATTGTTCCAAAGCTATTTTTGGCCCAGGTAAGTCCTGCTCTCTTTAAGGACTCAAGTCAAATGTCACCTTAATCTCCAGAACTAGGGTTAGTCATTCATACCTCTCTATTCCTGGGCCATGCGGCTTATGCCCAGAGGAGTGCTGAGCTGAGATTGTTGGTTTTCCCACTCACATCTTCCCCTACCTGCTTACAGTCAGTACAGCACCCAATGCAGAGTTCTAGGTCAGTACATGTTGGCTAAATGAGTCCCCACTAGAAAGATGGGATGAACGTCTACACCTGAGAACCCCATCATCTTCATGATCCCACTGCAGTGATTCCTGAAGTGTGGTGTACATCCTCATGACTCAAAGTAAGAAGCAAGGAAATAGGATTGGGCTTTCTTTCTCTCCTTCCTCCTTTATCAAATTCAGTGCCACTGAATATGGTCAAAAATGATATAAGGATGCTAACTAATATGGGGGCACCTGGGTGGCTCAGTCAGTTAAGTGTCTGACTCTTGATTTTGGCTCAGGTCATAATAATCTCAGGGTTGTGAGATCGAGCCCCACATCGAGCTCTGTGTTCAACAGGGAGTCTGCTTCTCTCCCTCTTCCTCTCCCTCTGCCCCTCCCCGCCCCCCACCACTAGTGCTCATGCTATCTCTCTCTCTCTAAAAATAAATAAAATCTAAAAAAAAAAAAAGAATGCCAATATGGTGTTTATAGATTTAAGGAGGAAAATAAGCAATTTGACAAACACTTACTGATGTGTTTCCCACATGCAAAGTGCTGAAAGGAAAAGTGGGCATATGTATTAGTTGGGTTAGGCTAGGTTCTGCTGCAGTAACAAAGAATCTGTAAATCCCAGTGGCTTTTAACAACAAAAAGGTTTATTTCTTTCCCACGTTCCACATCCACTATGGGTTGCCAAGGGTACCCAGCCACTGTCTCGAATATAGTTGGTCAGCATCGCAGAGGGCATTAAAACTCGGGGGGGAGGGGGGTCACATCCGGGCAATTAAATGACACACATCACTTCCAATCACAACTCATTTGCCAGAACTAGGCCCCATCCAACCATAAGAAGACCAGAAAGTGCAATCATGCCATTTGTTAGAAGGTAGAGAACTAAAAACATTTGTGAGGAGCACTCATAATGCCCATAGTAGGTAAGTTCTGGGCCTTGGACCTTGTCTTTAAGGGGGTGTGACTAACATGTAGAAGGGGAATAAAAAGGGCACCAGTCATATGAAGGAGGAAAGAAAGGTGAGGGTGAGGGATGCTGGGGTGGGATGAACAGGCCTCAGGGTCCTGTGAGTGTGTGACTCAGTCTGCTGAATCTAGAGCTACCATTTGTTATGTGTGAGGTATGTACCTGCTAAGCTCTTGTATGAAGCATTCAGACAGGTAGGTAGGGTGCCAGGAGGTCAGCAACAGAAATCCACTCCAACCAACAAGCAAAAATAGGGGATACTGGAAGACTCCAGGGGAGCTCCCAGAATGAGAGGAAGAGCAGATGAAGCAAGCCTCCCAGTGGAAATGAGGTCAGCTCCAGGGCTGTAGGTGGCAGGATCAAATCACAGCCTCTTCAACTCCCACGCTTCCTGTCTTCTCATCATACAGGTTTCAGGCAGGCTATGGTGCAACTGGGTTTGGGGTGCACCGTCAGCAAGGGGAGGCCAGTGCGCTCTGAGTGCCAACCCCACTAAGACTGCATGCAGTAGGGACGTACCCCAGAGGGAAATCAAGATGTTGCTTCTAGAACAAGAGGTAGTGACTGGTGACGGCTCAGGCAAAACAGATGTTCAAACAGAACTTTAAGTCCAAATGGATCCTCGCAAGCACGACATGGGCATCACCACTCCTTTTTCCACACAAGGAAGCTGAGCACCTGAGCCTCGGGGATGTCCCAACATCACTCAGCTGCTAAGTGCCAAACACCTAACTCTGTGGGACCCCAGGGCCTGTACCTTTACCATTGTGATCTGCTGTGTCACGCAGATCTGGTGGCCTTTCTATTGCCTTTTTCCAAGATGCATGAAAATGAGAAGGAATTTGAATTGGCCACATTACTACTAGTCATGCAACCATCACATTCCTAGAACACTTTCTAGTCTACAAAGTGTTCTCACTCATACAGTCCTCCTTACACAGTATGAGGAAGGTAGACCTCTATCACCCCTCCCGCTTATTAGATGGAAATGATGGCTGGCATCTGGGGAGCATGGGCCCAGCATCTCTAGGTCTCATTTTCCACTTAGAGGTGTTGACCTGGCTGGGGCTTCCCTGGGAGGGGTGGGACTCAGTTTGCCGGTCTGCAGCGTGGGTTGGCAGGCTGTGGTCGGCTCTGGAGCAGGAGGGTAGAATGGTGCTTGAGATTGATCAGGCACGTGAGATGCATGGGAACCCGGAGCCTCTAAAGAGAGAGCTTGGTCTCTTGGCCTCACCCGGGGCCTCTCAGGAGGAGTTCTCTGTTGCTGAGTGTGCATAGGTCTCACTTAAGGGTGTTAATGGAACTGCGGAAGTGTCACTGCAGGGAAGCTCAGCTTTCTGTGTCCCTGCCATGCCTGACTTAGGAGGTCACAAGCACATGTGCCGTGCTGTAAAATGGAAAGCTGAAAGCAAATCTTCCTAGCGTTGGGGATGTCTACAGAAGTAAGTTAAAAATAAAAGGATGGAGGGGTGCCTGGGTGGCTCAGCCAGTTAAGCGTCTGACTTCAGCTCAGGTTGTGATCTCAGGGTCCTGGGATCGAGCCCCACACAGGGCTCCCCACTCAATGGGGAGTCTGCTTCTCCCTCTGACCCTCCCCCAGCTCATGTGCTCTTTCTCTCTCTCTCTCTCAAATAACTCATCTTTTTTAAAAATAAATAAATAATAAAATAAAAGAATGTTGGAGCTTTGGGTACTGCAGCCTCCCTGTCACTTGCCCTCAGCTTCCTGCCTAGATGTGACCAGCCACTCCTGCTTCTCCAAAGCTTGGTGGGAGTACAATGTGGTGTTTGGGTCTGACCATGTGTCTCTGGTGCCCCACTGTCTGGATTCAAATCCCAGCATCTCTGCTTGCTGCTCTGTGATTCTGGGTGAGTTACTCATTTCTCTGAGCCCATTTCCCTATTGGTTAAACATACCCACTCTGTGGGCAGGAAGATAAAGTAAGCTAATCCACAGAAAGCACCTAGAACAGCACACAGAAAACATTCAAAGACATTCAATAAATGGTAAATCAGAGAAAAGGAGTGACTTGTCCAAAGGTACATAGCTAGGGAGTGGGGGAGTCAGGATCCAGACCCAAATCAAAGTCTGGATTCTGAATGATTCTTCCCACCAAGCCATGCTGCTTCTCAGAGAGGTAAAAAAGGATAAATTGGTGTCTCACTTCACTTCCGACTGAAGCTCTCTGAGGATCTGTTATCATTCCATTTTCAATGGACTTCTTACTGTGGTGAGGAGAAAGCATAATCCTTAGTCTGGATCTTTTTGTTGAATTCACCTAGACTTGTAGTTGTCAGCCCTGCCCTGACCCCTTAAAGGAAACTCTTTAGGCTTGGAACAATGTGGAGAATAGTGTTTTTGTACAGCAACTGCCCACTTACATAGAGGAGAAAAATTTTCCATGGAGAGTCCTCTAGCTTGACCCTGAGGCAAACTGATTTCAACAGTCAGAAGACACACTATCTCCTGTAATAGGGAGTCAAGAGACAGGGTGGCCTTCAGGTATGGTATGATCAGGGCTCTATCTAAACTTCTCTGTGGGTCCCTGGGCTTAACTCTCCTCCACATGTTGATTGCACCTCGAGCTGGCTTCCTCCATGGCAGCCTGCAGCAAATGAACCTGTTATATATCAGGGGAGAGAGAAAGGATGCCTTACCTCACTCCAGCTTTGGCTACATACCCATCCTGACCCAATAACTGTTGCTAGGGCAATGCCACATGATCACTGGCTCAAATCCAATCCCTAAACCCATTATTGGGAATCATCCTAGGTCAACTGAGCCCTTGAGGTGGGGGGAGAGGGGGTTCAGATTTTCCTCCAGGGAAAAGTGGAAACCAGAAAACCAGTTCTGTTGCAGTGGAGAAAGGAGGAGTAAATGCTGGGTACTCAGCCAACAATGCCTACCTTGGGACACAAGGACAGTGGAGGGGCAGGGGCGGCATAGTAAGATGCTACGGTGCCTGGGAATCCAGGGGGAAATCTCACAAAATGTCCTATCTCCTAAGTCAAAACTGTAAGATGAGATCACATGTAATTCAGGAGGAAAGTGCCATCATAGTTCTTATTCACTGAGCAGCGTCAGTTGAACACAGAGGTGGGTGCTTTCTCTACATCACATCCTTCACTAACTTAATCCTCACAGCAACCCTCAGAATTCGGAACTACCACTCCTGTCTTATAGATGAGGAAACAAGGCTCTGAGCAGTATGGTGACTTCCTCAAAGTCACACAGCTGAGAGGGACGCAGTGGGAAAACAAACTTGGATCTCTGTGTGGAAAAAGCCCCAGCACACCATTTTGCTTGGTCTACTTCAAGAAACAAAAGTAGGATGTGTGAGTTAATTTCATATGAATCTAATACTATTGCTGGAAAGCAGGAAATAAATGACCTTCAGCCTCTGGGTCCATGGGAAAACACACACAAAAAAACACTGTTAAAATTTAAAAATAAAGTGCAAAATGGGACGAAGAGAATTGGGGGAATTCTGAGGAAGCCACCATGCATTCTTCTCCCTAAATGCACAAAATCCTACTTAGATTTGGGGCAGGAAGATGGACAGCTCCCCCCCCCCCCGCCCCCCTCCCCCCAGCCTCCACCAGGGCAGCTCATCATGTTTGGACATTACTGTGGGAGTGATTTAAAAGGTTTTATTTTTTTTGCTAACAGGATCTTTGGAAAAGAGGTCTCTTTGGGTCCAGCTTGTCCATCATGCAGATGGGCACGCACAGCATTAAAATGGGCATATATACTCAAGTGAGTTTTCCCTGTGAGGAGCACTTGACTGCACAGGTTATTTGGTGGGGGTGGGGGTGGGAGCCCAGCTCATGGGATAATGGCCAGCTGGGGGTCTCCATTGAGAAGGTGGCCCTGTGGTTGTCCCCATGGGCTGCTGGAATCTGCACCTACTCCCCGGCCCCTTCAGTGGGGGTGAGGTAGACTGGCTTCCTCTTCTTCCGCTATAACAAAGCACCACAAACTTAGTGACTTAACACAATGCAAATTTCTTATCCAGAAATTCTGGAAGTCAGAAGTCCAAATGAGTCTTATGTGGCTAAAACCAAGGTGTCATCAAGTCTTTGTTTCTTCTCGAGGCTCTAGGGGAAAATCTGTTTCCTTGTCTTTTCCAGCTTCTAGAGGCTTCCTACAACTCTTGGTGAAGCCCATTAAAGCAACATCTGTTTCCACCATCACATCTCCTCTCTGCCTTTGACCCTTGCCTCCCTCTTATAAGACTCTTATGTTTATCCTGGGCCCGTCTGGATAATCCAGGATCATCTTCCTGTCTCAAGATTCTCAATCACACCTGCAGTCATTTTTGCCATGTAATGTAACCTAGTCACAGGTTTTGGGGATTAGAACATGGATATTGGGGGGGGGCACTACCATGTTAAAGATAATAAAAAAGGCATCAGCTTATAAAGCCACCATCACCTACCATTAAGGACTCAGAAAGACACGGTCTCTAATGGATCAGCTTAGAATTGGAAACGAGCAGAGGACTATTTTGAATATCATTGCTCTCATTTGAGATTTTCTGTGTTAGTCTGATAACCTTTAACAGAGAGAATTCTGAGGTTATATACGCATATACATACACAGTGCCCGGGAAAATGAGGAAACCAGCTGAATGATTCAGGATCCTAATATTTATTAGGCCTGATATTTCCAGATAACTCCCCCTCCTACCCAGATAGTTTGAACTTGAATGGCCATTTCCCTCTCCATGAGCAGACCCCAGGTGTGTCTCTGTCCTGTCACCTCCTGTGACTTCTAGAGGCTGGTCACAGGTGACTCTGCAAGCAGACAGGGAGTTGGGGGGAGGCAGGAAATATGGGACGAGGGATGGCTGGGATGAAGATGTGGAAAGACTGTAATAAAACAAATAACTATCAAATATTATGAAAACAAATAGGGGGGTGCCTGGGTGGCTCAGTTGTTAAGCGTCTGCCTTCGGCTCAGGTCATGATCCCGGGGTCCTGGGATCAAGCCCCATATGGGGCTCCCTGCTCGGCGGGAAACCTGCTTCTCCCTCTCCCACTCCCCCTGCTTGTGTTCCTGCTCTAGTTGTCTCTCTCTGTCAAAAAATTAAATAAAATTTAAAAAAAAAAAAAGAAAACAAATAGGTATTTAATAATTACCAAGACAAAATATGTCCATATGCCACCTAAAATACTCTCATTTGTTGTCCATGTCATACTTTTCAAACTGTGTGCATACAAACTGCCTGGGGATCTTGTTAAAATGCAGATTCTAATTCAGTCCAGTCTGGAGTGAGGTGTGAAATGCTGTATTTATAAGCAACAAATGGTAACTTAAGGTTCAGCAGACTGTATCCCTCACTCAAATGACCCTGAGGCCTGTTCATCCCACCCCAGCATCCCCACCCTCACCTTTCTTCCTGCCCCCACAGGATTGGTGCCCTTTTTATTCCTCCCTCCATCAAACACAAGGCTAGAACTTGTCTACCATGGACATCATGAGTGCTAGGCACCAAATATTTCCAGTTCTCCTCTTATAACTCATAGGAGGAGTGTACTTTCTGGTCCCCTTACTGTTGGGAAGAGCCTAGT
This sequence comes from Mirounga leonina, assembly GCF_011800145.1. Taxonomy (NCBI): domain Eukaryota; kingdom Metazoa; phylum Chordata; class Mammalia; order Carnivora; family Phocidae; genus Mirounga; species Mirounga leonina. The sequence goes on along the minus strand of NW_023270231.1, from coordinate 17,252,737 downwards.
TCTGGCCCATGAGTTGAGTGAGAAGTGACATGCCATTTAATTTATCTTTTCCCATCTGGGATGGTGACTGGCCATAATGGAGGTGGTGGCTGCTCTAGCAGCCTGGGTACACTTGCCAACCCACAGTGGACGTGTAGCGTGAGAAAGAAAGAAAACTTTGCTGCTAAAAGCTGCTGGGATTTAGGAATTCTTTGTTACTGCAGCAAAACCTAGCATAACCTGACTGATACATACACCCTAGTGTCATATCCTTTATGCTTCAGCACTTTGCATGAAAGAAGCACTTGGTATTTTGTCAAATTGCTTATTTTTTTAATATTTTATGTATGTATGTATGTATGTATTTATTTGAGAAAGAGCGAGAGTGAGCATGTGAGAGAGAGAAAGACAGAGATAAAGAGAGTGCAAATGGTGGGGGGGCAGAGGAAAAGGAAGAAGCAGACTCCCCTCCCTGATGAGCATGAAGCCCAACTGCGGGGCTGAGTCCCAGGACCCTGGGATCATGCCCTGAGCGAAAGGCAGATGCTTAACCGACTGAGTCATCCAGGCACCCCATCAAATTGCTTACTTTCCTCCCAAACCTACAACTACCATTTTTGGCCAAGTTTAGTGGCACAGAATCTGGTAAGACAGGAAGAAGAGAAAGAAAGCCCCATCATGTTTTCCTGCTTTTTACTGAGCACATTTGAGCTGAAGTGGGACCCACACAGCAGTTCTTCTAACCCTCTTCAAGCGCCTACACTTTTCCCTGCTGGCTCTGGTTCCCAGTCACTTTCTACAATGCAGTTTTATTCTGAAGGTACTGTACAAGCCTCCTGAGGGTGAATAAAGTATGCTCCACCTTTCCATGGAACGAATGTTTCCCCAGATAACTGGTCGGCTGATGTGGGCTAGGTTCCATCAACAGAGATGGCAATTTCTTCTACATGTGATAACATCACTTCTCACTAGACCACAAATCCAGAAGCTATGCAAACTAAACAAGAGAGTCTGGGGGAAGCACCCAAGTGTGGTGGAGAATGCAGTGACCTAGGACTAAGAAGTGTGTGCTTGAGTCTAAAACCTGCCATCCTATCCATCCACCAGCCTCTTTTGAGGGCCAGTGAAAGAAATCCAACTCACACAACTGATGTGAAAAATAGAAACAAAAACCTCTCCAAGTTCCCAAAAAATGTCAAGAAGAAACTATCTCCCTCTGTGACAGCATGCTGCTATTTGTTGGCTCTGTTCTCTGATCTGCTTTCCCCTAGTGACAGCAAAGTGGTCGCAGTACATCCAGGCTTATACTCCAGCAGCTCAGCAGCCCCAGCAGAAAGGAACACCCTCTTTTCCAAGGGTTCCATCAAAAGCCACTGAGTGGAATTTCATTGGCCTGGTTTCAGTCACATGCCCATCCCTGAACCAATCACTGTGACCCAGAGCAATATCAGTGCTCGAACTGGCCAAACCTGGGGCACATGCCCATCCCTGGAGTTGGAGGTGGGAGCAGCCTCTGTCAAACCATATGGACTGAGAGCTAGAAGACAGTAAGTCTCCCCATGAAAATGAGGGTGCTATTTCAAAAAAGGGGAAAATGGTTACTGGAGAGACAAAAGCAACTGTAAGCCACTCCAGCTGCCAACGTTCTTGTATCTTCCCAATCTCATCAATCATAAGTCAAATTCTTTGTCAATGTCCCAGGGAAGCTGCAAAGGCTCTACAATGCCACATGATGTCATTGCCAACAGATTGCAAGACAACACCAACGAAGATGCAAGAAGTCATGAATTCCAGAAGAGTGATGGTGGAGAGCTACTTAAACCAAACATGGGGCTGTTGGCAAAAGAGGATCTGGCCAAAGTTAGCCTGGTTATAACTCAAAAGGAAAAGTCCGCAGGGATAATGCTAAAATAAGAAGTTTTTAAAAGAATGATTTAAACATCAGAACTCGATGTCCTCAGATATTTTGGCAACATCGATTCTTGTTATAAGATGACTCTTATGGACTAGTGATATCTTACAATTTTTTTAAAATTACACATCTTATGGTCCTAAAAACATTATATCCCAAAAAAATCAACCTTTGACCCTTACTTTGCATATTCTAAGAGTTAGTGCACAGTTGCAATTGTAAACTAATTTGCATATTCTAAGAGTTAGTGCACAGTTGCAATTGTAAACTAAATTTGGTTAAATGTATGGTACATTTTTCCCAATTAAATGGGCATGATGGGGGAATCTCATTGAGATCTTGATCTGAATTTCCCTGACCCCTAACCATACAAACAAGAGTTCATAAATGAATTAGCTTCTTGTGCTCCCTCTTCTGAAAAATATCCATTCACATCTTTTGCCCACATTTCTATTTTCTTTTCTTGTTGATTTGCAGGTATTCTTTTTACATTCTTGATACTAATCTTTGGTCGTGTATATGGCAAAAGATACTTGAAAGGTTGTTTCCCAGTACCAATTATCTTCAGATATGAGGAACTTCTGCAGTTCAAAATCAAACTGTTTCCTTCGAGTCAGTGCAAGATGCTGGTAAATTTTCACTTTTTTTTTTCTTTCAACATTCCTAATCAGGGCCAGGAAATACCCCAATATCTGTCCTTGGGATGGGCCAGATTAGATATACTTAGCAGGGCTGGTATTTCCCTTACATGATATGGTTTGTCTTAAAATTGATAACTTCTGGCAAAGATCTTCAAGTTACTTTAAGTTCTTTGTTGGGAAATAGCAAACACTCTAGTTACAGCAGTATCACCCTTAAAAAGCATGCATTAGGTTAGCCGTTTTCTAAGAAGGTATCTACGAGAAACCAGTCTTGCCATATCAGTTTCCAGTGTAGAAAATAACACACCATCTTTATGAAAATTCTATAAGCACATTGGATTTCACTCACTACTATGCACTAAAAAAAATGTATTTTTCCATCTAGAAGAAAAATGAAAAACCCTAACTTCATGCCATATAAAGAAATGAATTCCTGATGGAGTAAGGTTCTAAATAAAAAATAAAACAACATCCGAAGAATATTTTCATAAAATCTATAGAAGACCTTCCTAGTAAACATACATGAAAGTTAGAAATCCCAAAGAAAGAGTAGGCAGATCCAACAACATAACATTTCTAATTACTTAGCATGCAAGTTTTTAAATCAACCCAATTAAAAGTGAATAAGCAAAAAAGACATTTAAACACACACACACATGGACACACACACACGAAGTAGGACAGATCCTGGATTGGTTAATTTGGTTGTCATTATGTCACTGAGAACCCATGCTCTATTTTCACACTGCAATCCTCACCTTTGGCTTTTGGCCTTGGCTTATCCCAAGATGCTACAGCTGCTGCGAGCACCATCCTCCTTCAACAAGGTCCAGAGGCAAAAGAAGGGAAGACAGCACTCCTTGGGCCCCTTTGGAAGAATGTGAAACCGTCCCCTAGACCTACCTTCTCAGAAACCTCCAGTAGACTTCCATCGTGGGGGAAATTAGCACTTCCCCACATCTCAGTGGCCACAATCTCATCACAAGCCTGTGTCTAAACCACAGAACTAGCAGGAGGAGGGAATAACCACAGTTTTCTTGAACTAAGCAAAGTTCACCCTCTGGGGGCTGGGGAGAAGTCCATCTGCCACCCCCAAAGTCCATGGCTGCCCCTGTTCGCAAAGAAGAGGGAATGGCTGTTGGGTAAACAACCCACTGTACCTGCCTTGGAAAATATAAAATCTCCTCCTCAAAATAAACAAATAATTACTGAATTTAGAATATGTGCCAAGATGCTCCCTAGCAGCTCACAGTCTAGTGCAAGAATTGGCAAATTTTTTCTGTAAAAGGACAGGTGATAAATATTTGGTGCTTTGACGGTCATTTGTCCTCTTGTGCAACTGCTCAACTCTGCCACTGTAGCTCAAGGGCAAACATAGATGGTACATAAGCAAATGGGCGTGGTTGCACTCTAATAAAACTTTATTTACAAAAACAAGTGGCAGGCCAGATTTGACCCAAGGGCTGTAGTTTGTGAACTCCTGGTCTACAGGAAAGATAAACACGTAAACCAAGGCCTTCAGACATGTCTTGTTTAGCAAACCCCAGGCTGAAGCCAGACATTCACCTTCTTATTGATCGTGGGCCCCACTATTCCCTATTACCCTAATACCATGCCACTTTCATATTTACTGTCATGATTCCTGAGTAAAGGTAAAGGCTGTTTCACCCACAGTTCAGGAAACAACCAGTTTCTCATTCATGGCATCTTTAGAGACAAAAATTTTTGTACATAAATTTCATTAACAAATACCACGTAATGAAACCATTTGTTCCACTGTGATCCTTGGTATCCTTTGGGACCACAGACACACACACAATTTAACTAAATTATTTGGGCACTGATTTTTCTAGGCATACAGTCCAAAAGAGCCCCCGGATAATCCTTTCTCCAGAGTGATCAACAGCTCTGAGTGGTCCCTGTTGACAAGCTCCGTGGTAACCCAATCTCTGCATTCTGCTGACGAGCCACACTCCCGTGGTTTATGAGCTCAGTGGAATCCCTCAATAGAATTATACCCTTTTATTGAGTCCTGAACCATATATTATCATGAATACTAAACCAGTTCAAATGGTCCATCCCCTCTGCCTTCACATTAGACAAAGCCTTCAACAATTACCCTTCTCTTCAAAGAATGTGTTTTCTTTGGCAATGACCCCTGCTGAAACGTGATGCTCCCCCAGGCCTCCTGCACTTCACCTCTAGGCTCAGAGCTAGGCTCTCCCCATCTCACACTGCCATCTGGGGTCATTTGGACAAGGACCACGGGAAGCTGTCTTCCTTTCCATAAAGAAAGGATTAGCAAGGAAAAGTACAAGTAGGCTCAAGTTCAGAGGGAATGGTCCTACCCCTTGCAGCCCCTAGCAGCAGTCCTTTGTCACCTCACATCTGCAGGTGACATCAAACACTTGAGAAGCATATTTTCCACCCTCGATGGGCCTGAGGTTCTCCAAGAAGGTGGTGCTTTCGTCAACAATTCTAAACAAGGTGTGCTACTTATTTTCATCCATTCAATAAATGTCTCTCCAGCATCTGCCATGTGTCACATACTGTGCTGGACACTGCAGATACAGTGGGGAACGGAAAGGACCTGGATCTGACAATGTTGTGCAGTGTTGAGGGCGAGTTGGAAGTAGAGAATAAACAGATCACCAAGTCCGTGATGTGAAATTAAGTCATCATAAACAATATGAAGGAAAGGAAGAGGATGCTGTGTGTATGAGTCTCCCATGGCTGCCATGACAAAGTACCTCGACCTGGGTGGCTTAAAACTACAGAAATTGATTGTCTCACAGTTCTGGCAGAGACCAGAAGTCCGAGATGGGATCTCACTTCGGGTGCAAATGGAAACCCAAGAGGAGCATGATTAGACTTACATTTCATCTTGAAGATATTTTCCAATAGCATTGCTGGCCTCAGTCTAAACTGGGAGTTATTATTTTTATTGTATTGCTCCAGTGACTGATAGCACATTTTACAAAGTGTGCTCTAGAGACCAAAAATAATTCAAAGTCATTCCAATTTTTCCAGAAAAATCATTCCAACCTTCTAGAAGCTCAAAAGGGATCTAATTCACAGTCCATACCAACACTCAATCAAACCTCTTTCCCCACTGCTCCCCTCCTCAGCTCGAGTCTCTCCTACCCCACACCTTCCTCAGCAGCCTCCCTCCTCAGCCCAGCCTTGGCTGATTCCCCATCAGAATCTCTCCCAAAACCCCAGCCTAAGGTTCTTGATGGCTTCACCCCCTACACCTTCTTCCAGAGCCCAGCTGGCAGACCCACAGCCTCCCTCAGCAGAGAGAGAAGGCAGAGCCTGAGCAGCCAGGGACAGAATCCACAATCTCCTCTCTCTTTCTCTGTCTCTCTCCCTCCCTCTCTCTCTCTCTCTCTCTCTCTCTCTCTCTGCCCCCCACTCTCCTGTAGAGAGGCAATGGCAGCAGGAGTGTAAATACAATGTTATGTTTTATCTTATTTCTTTTAAAAATTTTTAAATTTGTAATCATAACCTCCATGAGGGCAGAAACTCCATCTTACACATTTTGCATTCCCCACGTTGCAGAGCATAGTTCTTTGCACAAAGGTGAGACAAAGATAACAGAATCCTGCCTAAGACCCTGAATCTTTGCTCCATGGTCCAGCATTCTTCCAACATCATCTCCACAGTCACTGAGCTGAAACTGTCTGGTCTTAATTAAGCTTTGGAGACATCTGTCATGAGTGATTGGTGTCATTTTTCCATCCACTCATCACTCCTAAAAATGAACTCATTCCTGCTAAGGAAGAATCAAGAGACTAAGGCGCCCCAGAGTATAGGTGAGGGAGGGTACGGGAGTCATCCAGGGGGGTGTGCAGAGGACAAGGGGAGGAGCAGCTGCTACGTTGGAGACCCCGCTCCCAACTTCCCAACCTCCCAACGGCTGCTAGTGTGCAGCAGAATTCCCTTCCACAAGAGGCCTGTTCTAGCAGCGAAACATGATCCTGAATGGACTAAAGGAAAGCAGAAAGAGATGGTCCCCAGGAAAGGCTTGGGAAGGCAAGAGGCCATGCATCTCACCATGGACTGCAGGCTCCTCCGGGGCAAAAACTGCACTTAATTCAACTGTGTACTTCCTGCCTCCCCTCTGACCTCCGCCTCCAGGCCCCTGGACTCCTAGCTGAGGTGTTAGCACTCTGCAAAGTTGGTGAGCTGGTCAGTTGGCTTGTCAGTTGGTTAAATGAACAACTAAAATCTCTAATGAGAGCCCTAAATCCCCTTCCCACGTGCTATTCCTCCGAGACTTGGCAAATGCCATAAGGTCATGGTTGCCCCTGCTACATTAGGCCAATTGCCAACTGCCCAAACTAAGAAAGAAAGTTCATGATTTCTTAGAATCCCATGGACTTATAATATATATATATATATATATATATATATATATATACACACACACACACACACATATATATATACACTATATATATAGTTTATGGTTGCAAGTCTTTGTCCTGGGTTGCTGGCATGGAGCTCCTAAAAAATGTGGAATCCTGTGAGTGAGGGGTCTTTTGTGATTCCTCTGACCATACCTGAATTTACGCTGAGGTAACCTTTGGCAGGCCCCCTCAAAGGCTGCAGGATAGGAGTTGGATGCCCAAGGAACCCACCCCACTCTGCACAGCTCCACCCCTGGGGAAGAGAGTGCAACCAGGGATTGAGCTCAATGAACAATGGCCAATGATTTAATCAGCCGTGCCTATGTAATAAAACTGACAAAATTTCTGAAACATAGGATTCAGGGAGCTTTCAGGTTGGTGGACACGTGGTTGTGCCGGGAAAGTAGTACGCCAAAAAGGGAATGGAAGCTTTGTCTAGGGAGTTTTGCCCCATGCATCTCTTCCATCTGGCTGTTTCTGACGTATATCCTTTAAAATAAAACTATAATCCTAAGTACAGCACTTTCCTGAGTTCCATGAGTCATTCTAGCAAATTATCAAAGTGGAGGGGCATGAAGGTCATGAAACCCCACAAATGTGTAGTTGGTCAGGCAGAAGTGCAGGTAGCCTGGGAACCCCATTTGTACCTGGAGTGGGGGCAGTGTTGGAGGACTAAGGTCAACCTGCAGGGTCTGTGCCCCTCTTTGTAGCTGGGTGTCAGAATTGAACTGTGGGACCCCCAACTGGTATGAGAGAATTGAAGAACTGGTTTGGGGGACAATGAAACATACAGAGACCCCAAGATGCTCCTGAGCTGCTAAGAGGTGCACACCTAAGCCATCCACCCGAGAATCTTACTCGTTAAAACTTTCTCATTGAAAGCTTGTATGACCACTTTACTCATCCTTTCTAATGTTTTACAAACTTCACTGAAATCGCTCCTCAAATACAAACATTTGAAGTACCTACTATGTGGAAGGGTGCCAAAAGCAGATGGTCTTCAAATAGTCAAGCTCATATCCCTCCTAAAGGAATTTTCATATACTATGTAGGCCCCCACACATTTTTGGTTAATATTGAAAATTTTTTATCATAAATTTAAATAATGCAAAGGCTACAATTCCTACTGCATTATAAATATTGACATTTTGTAAATATAAAACTATTACATCACTCTCTTAAATGTTTCCAATGGAATTTAAATGCCATAGCAATTTGATACCCACCATCAGTTATTTTCAAAAAATACATAAACAAACTCTTCTCTATGAGTCAGAAAAGTTTACAGTTTTTCCTTTTTCCTCCTTGAAAGCACATTTACTTTTTCTCATGGAATTTTACTGTAATATAATTTTTATGGTTGCAAGTCATTTATTATTCACCTTATCATAATTCTATGGAAGAAAAAAACATATATAAGCTGAAATTCTCATTTACTCTTTCTTTTCTACAATAATGGAGCTCTGAGTGTTAAAAATTCTTCCTCTGGATTGAGCTATCATTGCAATCATTATTTGTACATGTTTGATCAAGGCGATATAGATATATTACAAAGGTTGTTGCATACGTGTTAAATACACACATACAATTTATTGAAAATACATGTCTTAATTAGGATAAAGACTTCTCAGACACCAGTATTTTGAATGTCACTATTTGGCACTATATATTTCAGGCTGGGGGAAGGCTGAGTCTTTCTTTGTGAAAGTGAGAGAAAAGAATCTGGAAAGAGTTGGAGAAAAGGAAAACTGGCCTCCATAGCAGGTACATTCATAAATGGGTCCCTTTAAAACTACCTTTACCCACATCCCCTTGGAAAGTTCTCCCACACCTACAGGGGTACCAGTAGCCCAGGTCTGTAGATCAGGTCATAGAGAATTCAGATAAGAACAAGATACAATTCCAGTCTTCCAGGAGTTCACATCTGGGGAGGGAGATGTACTCTGAGCACATCACCCCAGATGAATCACCACATAAGACACAAAGGCTTGTTCAAGACAACAGATGTGGTAGAAAAATGGTCCCTGAAGATGTCCACATCCTAATCCCCAGAACCTGTGGATATGTCGCCCGATGCAGCAAAGGGCAATTAAGGATGCAGATGGAATTAAAGTTGCTGATCAGCTGACCTTAAAATAAAGAGAATATCCTGGATTATCCAGGTGGGCCCGATGTAACAAGGTCCTTAAGAGGGGAAGAAGGAACCAGAAGAGCTCAGAGGAGTGCTATCTGAGGCAAGACTCAACTCACCACTGCTGGCTTTACAGATGTTTTGTATGTGCATATTAACTTAATCCACACAACTGCATTATGTGAGATAGCTACAGTGATGATCCCCATTTTACGGATGAGAAATCTGAGGCACAGGGAAACAGGAGGCCATTTGCCCAAAGTCACAAAGCTAACAAGCAACAGTAGTGGGACCTGAATGGAGACAGTCTGGTCCCAGTGTCTGTGTGCCTAACGTCTGCCTGCCTCCCTGGAAGGTCAGCCCCTGACCCCTCTGTTCCTTGTCCAGGACCCAAGGGGTTCACATTCCCCTGCAACTGCCCTGGTGTCCATAAATGACAGTGACAGCAGCTGTCCATCCATTCCCTCACACCCGGGCTGAAAGTCATCTCCGGCTGCAGAAGAAAAATCGGGATAGAGAGACGTTATTCCCACTCATGACCTACCTGCATCCTCCCTGCCTCTCCCGCAGGCGTGCACTGCTGGGGTGTCCCTGCGGCCTCGCACCCACCAATCCAGCCCTCTGCCACCACACAGCCACATCCTCTCCACGAAGAGTGGACACGGGTACCACATTCTTCCCGGAGAAGCCACGCTTCCTCTGATTGGAAATATCATGTTCTTTTAAAAAGTCATTTCAGGGGCGCCTGGGTGGCTCAGTCGTTAGGCGTCTGTCTTTGGCTCGGGTCATGATCCCAGGGTCCTGGGATCGAGCCCCGCATTGGGCTCTCTGCTCAGTGGGAAGCCTGTTTCTCCCTCTCCCACTCCCCCTGCTTATGTTCCCTCTCTCTCTGTGTCTCTCTGTCAAATAAATAAATAAAATCTTAAAAAAAAAAAGTCATTTCAAAACATGATGGGCAGATGGACATTGTGAAATGTGGGGGGAGTTATTCACAAAAAGGGTATGTACAACAACTCCCATTTTAACAGATGCCTGCGTATATATACTTTTAAGACTGGAAAAATATACACGAAGATGCTGACAGAAGGGTGACTTCTATTCTTTCTGATCAGCTAGGTATCCTAAATATTTTACAATTAATTTTGAAATAAGGAAGGGGAAATCAAAGTAATTATTTTTTTAAAGCAACAGTCTATTATAAATCAAGATCCTTGAAATTCTAACCAAAAGTATTTTTGTACCTAATCCTATATTAGTGAGTGTTGCTAGGGAACCATGGGAAGCAAATTAGGAATAATCCCAACTATAGTTCCAAAGGGTACAAACAGAGGCAATCAGGTAGACAGAAGCCTATGGATTGGAGAAAGAAATCACGGGGCGTATGTCTAACCTTGCTGGCTCCTTCTTCTCCAGCTCCCGTGGAAAAGAAAGACACAAACACTTGCATAGTTGAGTGCAAGAGGCTGAAAGCCCAAGACAGCCAAGAGTATCTCCAGAAAATAATCAGGGCCAGGGGCAAGCTAATAATCATTCGTGTTCACCATATACTTACTATGTGCCGGGCACTGGGCTCAGCATTTATTAATTCTCACAATGCCCCCCAAAAGACAGGGCTATCATTATCCCCCTTTTACAGATAAGAACACTGAGGCCCAAAAAGTTAGGTGACTTTCCCCAGGTCACACAGCCAATAAGTGTCAGAATTGGTCTATGAGTCCAGACAGCCATTCCAGATGCCATAAAGCAACACTGTGCCCCGAAAAGTCAGAGTGAGTGAGTACTTTCCTTCTGGTCAGAGAGCTGAGAATCACACTCAAGGGCAGCTTTCAAAGCCAAGGTTAAGAGGAGGAAGTGGCCTGGCTTCTCAAAGCAGAATGAGAACTAAAGAAGGGAAAAGATAAAGTGTTAGTAATAGAGATGGAGTAGAGAGAAAAAGACAAAATTTTGCGTTGGCATTTATTAATTTCTGCCAGCTTTATTGTTTCTATAAATAGGGTGTTTGATGCTTATGTGCGCCTGCTTAATAAAGGAGCTGCATGGTGAGTGTGTATCCACGTGTGTGTGGGCACGTGCCCGTGCGTGCACGCACGTGCTTATGTGGGAGGCACGTGTGCCCGTGATGCTCATATGTGCGTGAGGGTGTGGTGCACGCATGTGTCCGCACATGGTAGCACGCACGTGCGCCGGCGAGCCCGACAAGCGGCCACACCCATAGGCAGCCTGACTGCCCACCCCGTCACCACCGTCCCCAACACGCTTGTGTTTTCCCAGCGGCAACCTGGCCTAATCGCCAGCAAAATTCCTCATCCGAAATAAACGGCCTCCTGGGAGCCAGCCCTCCGCCCTGCCTGGAGGCAGCACATGTCTCCTGTTGTCTCCCCGAGCATCCACTGGGCCCCGTGCAGCCCGGCTCAGGCCTGCTGACACACTGACAGCAAGCAGGGTTGTGGCCAGCGCCAGAGGCACAGTTAATGGCGCCTCTTTCTGGTCTGACGCTTGCCTTCCACACATTCCTCAGATTTGAAAGAAGGAAAAAGCTTGCTCATTCCAGCCTCCCTGCAGATGCCTAGGGTCTAAACGACCATCGCCAGGACTCAGAGGCCCAGGCAGCCCTGTGTGGCCCAACTGCCTGTGCACCGAAGGGCGGCGGCATGCCCAACCTCTCCTTCTGTTGGGGTGTACCGTGTAACCCACGCGCTCTTGAGCTGGGCTCCTCCAGCTGTGACAGCAGTCACACACTCAAGTCTGCCCTACAGATGGTACCATTCTTGACTCCATGGGACGGGGTCTCACTTTGGGGACCTTTCTGGAAACCAGGCAAACAGCAGAAAAGCGAAACCTGGTAGAAACTTCTTAGCAAGCAGATATCTTCCTTGTCTAATCCTAACATCATCAACAACCTGACAGCATCTTTCAAGGACTAAAAAAAAGTAGTTTTGCAGCCTTTTCTGACTCAAGACAACAAGCAAAGCCTTCCCCAGGGGCAGCTTAACGTGGGAGTAAAATGAGAGGGGGAGAGAGTGAGACACAGGTCAGAAGGAGAGGCACCCTGAAGAGCAGCCTGTCCCTGGATTTGGGGGAATCTGAAGTCACGCCCCTCCAGGGAGATCCCTGTCCCATCTGTAAAGCCAGAGAACTCTGGGGTCATTTCCAAAATAATGGAAGCACCTGTAAGAAGTGGAAAGCAAAAAGCAGGTATGTAGCCTACTGAGCATTCAGGTTCTTTTTTAAGCATCCAGAAGGAAGGTGTCAATTCAGCAAGGTAAACTGCAGAATAAGAACAGGCCAGTGGATAGCTAATGCAGGGCATAAAAGCTAATGCAGAGGGAGATGGGTTTGGGGAGTCAATTATCAGAGCCAAAGAAAAGAGTGCTGTTCACCAGTGAGTGACTGTCAAAAGTGTCACTGAGGTACAAGATCATCCCTTTACTCCACAAATACCTAATTGGCACCTGCGCTGGACCAGGCTCTGGGCTGCACATTTTCTGAATGTGAGCAGGTACCAACTCACCAAGCAAAGTGGTAAATAAGGTCTGTCCTTCTCTCTCTGACCCTGTCTCTCCACCCTTCTGAGGAAGCACCCCTCACCCTCCCAGGCCTCATCCACTCCACACAGACCAACAAGGCCCAACCTCCTCATGTAAGTGATGAGAGATGGAGAGTTGGGTCCCACCAAAAGTGAGGGGCAGAGGCAGGACTAGAACCCACATCTCCTTGGGCCCGACTTACTGGTAGCACCATTGGGCATGCAAGGGCCAACCCCAAGCAGGAGTCTGGAAGCAGAGAATGTTGGCTGGATCCTGGTGCCCCTCAAATTGTGCACAATAAGATAGACTCCAGAAAGCACCCAGGCATAAGTGGGGTACCATCCCAGGCTGAAGTTGACACCACTTCTCGTCTGTAAAATGGGCATGATTCCTAGATCCTCATCCCTAGGGCAATACATATTCAGAGGTCCCCAAACACTTCCTGGAGCCTGTATACCAAGTACGGGGGCTATCAGAAATGAAGTTTTAAATGCTGAAAAAGCCTGCTAGTGAGGCCAACCTTTATCTTGTAGGAATGATACATGGGGTGGGAGGGTGTGGAAAGATCCTCAAAGGCTAACAGATCAGATCTGCGTTTTAGAAGGACTGCTCTAGAGCCATATATGGACTAGAGAAGAGCAGGAAGCCCACCACCAGGCCATTATAATAGTTCAGGAGAGAGAGAGGATAAGGGCCAAACTGAGGTGTGGACAGTCAGCCATGGATTCTAGAGATTATTTTTATAATTTAAAAAAATTATCTTCTGTAGATGTGATGATGATTGCACAACAATGTGAATATACTTGATGGCCCTGAACTATACACTTAAAAAATAGTGAAAATTGTAAAATTTGTTTTGTATATTTTACCACAATAACAACAAACCCCCCCCCCCAAGTAAGATTACTTATTTGTCAAAAGGACAAAAGGCATAAATTCAAGGACCTCCCCTAGGTCTCAACACTTCTCAAATACTAGGAAGAACAAAAATGAGTAACGTTTATTGAGGACAATTACTGTGTTCAGGTATCATACTTGTATTAACTCATTTAACCCTCACAAAGACCCTATAAGGTAAATACTGTTATCATGCCCATTTTACAGATGAGAAAACTAAGCACAGAGAACTTAAGGAACTACCCCATAGCTGGTACCCCAAAGACAGGATTTAAACCCAGGGAGTCTGACTTCAAAGCTTGCATGCTTACCCACTATACTAAACTGCCTCTGTCCAGTTAGATGCTAACTATCTAAACAGGAACAAAATAATGACCAACTAGCCCCACTATTCGATTATTTGACTTCACAGAGAACAGGAATCGAGACAGCTAACCAGTTTTTTTTTTTCCATTTGCATCCAGATGTTTGGCATCACATAAACAAGATGATATGCCCATGGGTGGGAGCTATTCAGGAACTGTCACCAGTAGAAACACGGTCTTAATGCAAGGTTCTCATTTCATAAATTACCTACTCAAAAATGTTTACCTAACCTCCTAGGGTATTATGCTTTTTTTTTTAAGATTTTATTTATTTATTTGACAGAGAGACACAGCGAGAGAGGGAACAAAGCAGGGGGAGTGGGAGAGGGAGAAGCAGGCTTCCCACGGAACAGGGAGCCTGATGCGGGGCTCGATCCCAGGATCCTGGGATCATGGCCTGAGCCAAAGGCAGACGCTTAACAACTGAGCCACCCAGGCACCCGGTATTATGCTTTTTGAGGATCCATTCCTGATGACCTTCTGCTTAACTCCACACAGGTTCGAGCCGTAGCTCATAGACATCCTGTCCATTTCTCATTCTCTCTCCATTATGTGCTGAAGTCACCTCAGACATTTTTTTATTTTTTGCATCACAAATAACAAAAACCATGCATATTTTAGCCTCATCTCGGGGATTAAAGTAAATACATAATTTTGGCAAATTACTCGGAATTACGGGCTAGCAGCATCTGGTTCAGATATTCTCGAGTAAATTATTGGCACTGTTTCTGCCACATTTTTAATTTTAACCAAAATGTTCTCAGAAACATGTGTTTTCTGTCCTGTTTGCATGTAATCAGCCTCAGAGGGCCTCGGAGTTTTACGCTGGGGTTTCAGCAACGAGCTGCACTACCTGGTCACTGCCCGCAGGCCCCGAAGAGCCGCCCCCTCTCCCCGCGCTGACGGAGGCCACCGCGCTCCGTTGCCGCCTCCAGCTCTTCCGAACGAGACGGGCCCGCAGGTACTGTGTGCACACGTTCCTCACCCTTCATTCGGCTCCCAAATTACATACCTCGCTTTTATGTCAAGTCCAATATAGCTTCCTTAGCAGTTTTTTTTTTCCCCTCCTTATTCCACATCAAGAGTACCCAATTACTTTTATAAATACTTGTTTTAAAAATATCACAGTGGTTTCCTGCGGCTTCAAACTCTGAAGGGCTACGCAGGATTTTAGACTCTTATAAATCTTTCAAACAGTTCATATTTTATCAACAAAGTGTGCTTTTTTGTAAACCCGAAGTATAACTCCTCATCGAGAACATTCTTTTTTTCAACTATTTGACCTTTCCATAAAAACGACAAAATAAAAGGAATTTTTGCCATTTCAAAACTCGTTTGCAATGCCCTGCTTGTGCTCATTAACTCCGCCTCGCCCACCAAGAAGAGTGGTGTTTTTGGTTAAAAGAGAAAGCGCTGTCAATTCCAAAAAGTCCCAGTAGAGGTAAAGCAGGGTTATGTACTGGGGCTTTAAAAGAAAATTCCAGGAAGGCCTTGGCTTTTGTTAAAACTGAAAAGCTCCCTAGCTCAAGGCAGGAACTTCTTGAGTGAATGTTCACCTACCGAGGTTGCCAGGTCATGTGGTGAAGCATCGCTAGGGACATGGAAAGGGCCAGCCTACACGGTGGAGGCTGGCCTCCAGGTCCCGAGGATGCCACTACTCTGAAGTCTACTCAGCTGTCTGCATTCATACGGGCACTTGTGTGGTTTTCCACTTGGAATTACTTGAAGATACCCAAGGGATGGCCACTTAGGAGACAAATCCCAGAATATTCCACCATGAGCAAGACATAGCTCTACCAAGCACAAAAACCGTCGAGCTGTGTCTACCAACCAAATAGCCATCCAAAAGCTCAGGAATTTCATGTTCTAGTCTCCTCTGCCATGTCTGAACTTGTATTTTATGTTCTGGAAACCATGCTGGGCAGGGAGAGGGAGAACAAGGGGAAAGAAATGTAGTTAAGGTATATTTTAGAGCCTTAGGCCTCAGACACAAAAGGAAGAAGCCAACTCTTTGAAGTATGACCTTGGGCTAGACACTCTTGATTCTCCCCCTGCAAGTCCAGGAAAGTGTTTATAATCCCCAACTTACCACTGAGTCCCACCACATGCATTCAGACAGCAAAAATGTGGTAACTACCTACTATGTGCCCAGGTCCCCCTGGGAGCTGAGGAAGCTCCAGAGACGTACAAAAAGGAAATGGGTGCAAGAGCTCAAAGCTACGCAACCCCACCAGCCACCGTGGGAGCCAAGTCAAGGAGGCATCCCAACAATCATTGCACTAGAGACAGGCAGGAGGGCACAGCTCCTGGAGGCTGGATACTCAGAAGATTCCAGAAAGTGAGGCATGGGCCATGCCAGAGGAGGTCTGTCAGGGAGGGATGTCCAGAGAAACAGAGCCAATAATACACACACATATATGAATATACAGGGGCCCCCCCTCATCCACAGGGGTTAAATTCCAAGACCCCCAGTGGATGCTAAAAATGCTGGCGGTATCAAACCCCTATAGACACTATGTGTTTCCTGTACGTACATGCCTCTGATAATGTTTGATTTACAAATTGGAGACAGTAAGAGATGAACAACAATAACTACTTAATAAAACAGAACGATTATAACAATTTACTGTGATAAAGTTATGTGAACGTGGTCTCTCTCTCTCAAAATATTGTACTATACTTCACTTCTTGTGAAGACAGGAGATGACAAAACACCTGCAAGAGGAGATAACAGGGATGAATGACGCAGGCACTGAGATGTAGCGTGAGGCCGCTCCTGACCTTCTGATGTGTCGTCAGAAGGAGGGTCGTCTGCTTCCGGACCACAGTTGACCGCAGGTAATGGAAGCCATGGAAAATGAAACCGCGGAGAACTGGGGACTGCTCATGCATGAATACGCATATATGGGTATATATAAATACACACACATCGATTTCTTGGGAGGAACTGGCTTGTGTGGTCATGGGGAACTGGCACAGCTGAACTCCAGGACGGGCCAGCAGGCTGGGAAACACACAGGAGTTGATGCCACAGTCTCGAAGCAGAATTCCTTCCCTACAAGACCTCAGGCGACTTCATGGGGCCCCTCCACAACATCAAGGGTGATATTCCTTACTGAACGGCCACTAAATGCAGATGTTAACCGCAACTACAAAACACCATCGCAGCAGCACTAAGATCAGCGCTTGAGTCAACAACTGGGTACCATGACCTAGCCAAGATAATCCATTAAGCTAACCTGACAAGAGGCACTGGGATCAGGAGCAAGGAAGGCCGGGATGCAGAGGCAGGCTGGCCTAGGAGACAAGGCATGACAGAGCACTGAGGACAGTGAGCCGAACGCAGGGGCCACAAGGGAGGAGTTCTGTCTGGGCGTCAGCAGGGGCAGGACTTTGGACTCTCTGCTGGGAGGTCCTGTGCCCTGGCCTCTGGGGTTTGTTAAAGGTTGCCCAGGATACAGGCAACAGCACAAGTTGGCTGGAGCCTGGGGTCGGCTGGGGACACGGAGAAGCACGGCTCCTCTCAGGGCTCTACAGACGCACATATGTCAAGTCTCTTAATCACCACAACCCGAAGACAGAGGTATGATTATTATCACCATTTTACAGACGGAGAACTAGAGGAACAGAGAGGTTAACAACTTGCCGAAAGTCACACAGCTAGCAAGGGGCAAAGCTGGGATTCAAACTAGTCAACTTAGGTGTGGGGGGTGAAATGACTTGTCTGAAACCATAAAGCAAGGAGATAAAGTTAGGACTCAAATGCAGGCCACAAGCATATATGTGATGGCCGGTTTGCCCTTCTGGAAGCAAACCAGCCTGGGTCAAGCCTATGAGCAGCCTGATATAGAGCTGGAAGAAACTTGCAATGTCTCCTCCAGGTCCTCCACCAGGCACACTGGTTCCCAACAGCCTTGCAAAGACTTGTCCCAAACCAGGATGATGTCTGCACAGGAGCCCGAAGCCCAGAGTTCAGAGGGCAGGGCTGCCACTTTATGCATCAGCAGCCTATACAATGCTAGAGGTGCCCTGTGAAGCTAGGGGGTCACCTGCTAGGAAGGCCCCCCGCCAGACTTACTTTCAGATTCTGGGGATGTCAGACATGTTGGGAGCAGCTCAGTCAAGGGACTCTGGGGAGATGCTTCCCACCAAGGTCCCTGTCACCTCTGAGTCTTCACATCTCCGCTGAGTCAGGACACAACAGACTTAGCATCTGCAGGCTTATGGATGCTCTGCTGTGTCATTTGATCCAAACTGGCAATTAAGCCAAGTGCAAACATCTAACAGAGAGAGAATGAAAGTCATTACCTGAATCATTATCATACTACTTTTACACTTGTACCTTGCCTTTTCCTCTTAAAATCTTTCATCCTACAGAGGGTTACACGTTGCAGTGTAAGAATCAAAGTGTTGCTTTTGTGCTTGTCCACCCAGCCAGCGCCTCTAGGCTCAATAGACAAATACACAGTTCACGGTCTCCTGGTTCTCTGCCAAAACCACTTTCCTGCTGCAAGGCACACCTCTCAGGCCCTCCCCTCCACTTTCTGGCCCCTCCTGGTGCTCTCTCCTTTGCTCCACAGCCAGTTCTCCCTTCCCATTGCACCCACCCCTACCTCCTCCCCCTCCCCTTCCGGTCCCCCCAGCCCCCTCCTCCCCCCTCCTCCACAGCTGTTCTCAGGAGTAGCAGCTAATGGAGGAAGAAGACTGCGTCCTAGTCCCAGGAGGAGCCTGAAGCAGGGCAGAAGGTCAAGGAGCAGGGGGTCTCCAAAGACAGGAGAACGGAGGCACCAGAGTACTGCTCACTGGTCACCCACTGCCTCCCTGTGCAACCCGTGGCAAGTGGCAGCCCCTGGCTGTCATGCCCTCAGTGCGTGGCACAGGGAGGTGCCCAAGATCCAGAAGTATGTCCAGGGATGGCTCTCTTTTTCCTAAATGCATCCTCACCTGTCATATAAATCACAGTTCCCCAAAGTGTGATGTGCGGATTACTAGACCCCTTGAGATGATTCACGGGGCAAGAAACGTGTGCTTTCTATTTCAGAGATTTGGATTTCTTTTTACAATCACCTTTTATTTATGAGAAGCAATGGTGGCTTTCACACACAGTCATGTTATCAAGTTTTCTGCTGAAATTAATTTTGTCAAAGAAAAACATGAGCCAATTTAAAGAAAAGTAGAAAGCAAAGAATTGCACGGTGGAATGCACGTATGGCGAAAAACCACAAAGGGGATAAGCTAATGACTGATGGCCGGTGATCCTGACATAAACTGCCTAAATACAGACCCACCCTCAGACCCACCTTGGTCCTTGGTTAATTGAGGACAGGTCAGAACCACCAACTGATTCAACGGACAAATGTTTACCAAGAGCCACTGCTGCGTCCAGGACCGTGAGCATCACAGAGAAGCAACCCAACTTCATGAAGCTCATCGTTCACTTGTTGGAAAGAACAGGTCTTCATTTGCAGAAACTGCTACAGAATGAAGCGAAACAGTATGTACAGGAGGGAAGCAGATGGAGAACGGTGGGGCAGCAGGGACAATAAAAGGGACCCCAGGATTGGCTGGGGTGACTCCAGAGGGGGGGTTCCGGAGGTACAGAGATCGACTTCAGAGCAAAAGAGCCCTGACACAGTCCTTCCATGGCGACCTCACCACCTGGCTCCCAGGAAGTCACTTCAGGCCCCTGGTGCCGTCCCTGGCAGCAGAGAGAGCCACCAGAGGTCAGTGCTTCTAAAAGCGTGAGAAAAGGAGGGACACCGGGGAGTCATTTCCCAGGCTGCCCTGAGCCCGCATGGAAGGCTCTTCTCGGGTGGCACAGGGAACCTCGGCTCTGTCTGCTCAGGCCTGACTGAGGGCCATTCCCTAGACAGCTTCCATCAATTCTCCGCTTTCCTGAGGGGGTGCTCCTCGCTCTCAAACTCCTAATGCTGCTCGGTCTGCGAGAGACTCGTCTTCCTTCCCAATCTGAAGCTGACTCAGGAATCCGGGGACCGGAGCTTTACTGAGTGGGAACAGAGGCAGGCACTCACAGCTGCTGCATTTTCCTCTAAATCTTGAGAGTTGACACCTTTGGGTGCCTTTTGGTGCCTGTGTCTAAGGCACCTGCAGGTGGGGCCTTTGGGAGGTACCTGGGGTTAGGTGAGATCGTGGGGATGGGGCCCTCACGATGGGACTGGTGCCCTTAGAAGAAGAGACACCAGAGAGCTTGTTCGTTCTCTCTCCACCACATGAGGACACAGCAAGAAGACAGCCATGAGCAAGCCAGGAAACGTGCTCTCAACCCAACCATGCTGGCACCCTGAACTCAGACTTCCAGTCTCCAGAACTGGGAGAAAATCCATGTCTGGCATTTAAACTGCCCAGCATACGGTATTTTGTTATAGCAGCCCAAGCTAAATAAGACATCCATACTCCTTACCCTGGCCATCGGCCCTAAAGTACTCATCTCCTGCCACTCTCCAGACATCACTCACTAGGCTCCAGCCACGCCAGCCTCTTTTCAGTTCGGTGAACTAGCCAAACTGAGTGCCAACCTCAAGGCCTCTGTACTTACCTTCTTCTGCCTGGAAGCAGCCTCTCCTGATCTTCATAGGGTGGTCTTTTTGTATCATTCAAGTTTTTTGTGTCATTCAAGAAATAATCCCTATTCAGGGAGGTCATCCCAGATCACCCTCACTGACAAAGGCCCTTCGACGCTGTATCTTCTCATTACTTCCTTTGCTGCATGAGACCAGCGACTCTGCCCATCTTATTCACCACTATACCCCACAAAGCCCAGCACAGCACCTGGCACATCAAAATGCTCATCAGATATCTATTGAATAAATGACTGAGACACAAAAGGCTGCCCTCCACTGGTTCAGCTGGAGAGCTGGGCTGTTGGCGGGAAAGGGGCGACACCGGCAGAGGGCACCACCATCAGCTTAGCCTGTGTTCAGAAGTTTCCCGGTCGGCGAGCCAGCTCAAGCAACCCCTCCTAAGGAAACATGGCCAGTGAAGAGCTCGGCAAATGGAGCCCGAGGCTGGCCAAAAGACGGTCACACTCTAAAATATGCATGACCAGATTTTGCGCACCGTGCAAGTTTTATCTTTGACCGTACTTATGGAAACATTATTCAAGAACATCGTGAACACACAAAAATAAATCTTTAAAAATACCATTTGAATGACATACACATACGAATGAAAGATTTTTCTCCCTCTACTATAGCAGTCCATTAAGGCATTTTTAAAAAGCAAATGTGAGAAGTTACTGCACACAGTAACCTGCAAATAAAAACGTACCCAATCACTACCCACACAGCTGTCCCCAGATGAAACCCACCCCAATCTCACCACCTAGATGGAGCCACCTGAACCAAGAGAGGCGGAGGGGGCAGCTCCCCAACTCTGTTTCCTGCCGTCTGAGGATCTGAGGATGCCCAAGGCAACAGAAGGTCACAGTTTCTACGGAGACTCGAATGTGAGTCAGAGAATGGCCATCACCTCCTGCTTTGATCACTGGGGAAAACACTGGCTATTCAGTGCCTGCCAGGTGCCAAGCACTGAGCAAGGCATTCTGACACACTAACTCATTTACTCCTACAACAACCCTCCCAAGTACATGGTCTTATCCCTGGGCTTATGCTGAACAGACTGAAGTTCAGAGAGGCTAAGTAACCTGGCCTCAGTCACACAGCTAATCAGTGTCAAGGCTGAGATGTGAACCTCATGGCATCCTGATCCAAAGCCCCTGCCCTCCCCCCCACCGCCACCCAGAAGGCATTCCCCACTTTCACACTCCCTAGATTAACTCTCGTTGCTCTTCATCTCCGCCATCAGCTAACTGACACCAAGGGCCCCACACCTTCCTCTTTTCACTCTCTCCTAAACCCGCCCCACATGGCAGGCCTACAATGAACAGATGCTAGCATATACCCATGCTTCTCAGAGTCGCCCCGTCTGGCCAGTCTCTCCTTTCCTCTGCCTTCCCCTGGAGGGCGCTTTTCTCCCTTTTTTCTCACCAATTATCAGCCTTCTTGCTTTGGTTCTGTGTGTCTAATGTATCTTGTTACCCATTTCCTTAGCTTGTAACCTTGCCAAAAAAACAAGAAGTTTCGGAAGATATTCTTTGGCTTCCTTTTAGATTATAATCTTACCTTTGGTTCCTTTCCATTTCTTTGCTTTGAGGTCTTTCCTTTAATTTTCTCTCTTTCACTTATTTCTCTTCCTAGTTCTTCTGCCTTTTTCAAGGTTTTAAGATCTTAGGAAGAAAAGACATGTAAGTATTATACATACATACATAGGTACTGAATTCCTTTGACCATCAAGTTAACTAAAATCACTTTGATCAGCATCAAAATGAAAGTGTTTCGCAATATGATCCATAACCCTTATTGTTCACTGGTAGGGACGGAGAAGTGGGTTATGACTTCCAGGACAATAATAGAAAACAAAGAATTGGGAATTTGAATACTCATGTCCAAATCTGGACTAGGACCTTTCCAGCTATGTGTGTCTTGGGCAAGAATCTCTGAGCTTGAGGTTTTCATTAGTAAATGGGAATAATAATTCTATCCCTCCCAAGATTATAGAGAGGTTTAAGGGAGCGACATGTATGAAAGCACTTTCAACCTATAAATAATTCCAGCACAAAGCAGTATGGGATCAGGGCCTTGGCTGAACTATGAAATGCCACAAGAGTTGGAAGGACACCCCCTAACCCTTCAATCACCCCTCCCCACCAGCCTGGGCTTCCCCTCCCTAAGTCCCAGTTCTGCTAATGGAACCAGGAGGCATTTTGTCCTCCAGTAACCACACATACACACACACCAGACACACACTTAATCTGCTGTGAGTCAGGGACTCTCGTAGGTGCTAAGGATTGAACATTGACCCTGGTAGACAACATCTCCTTTGGGGCACTTATAATTCATTTTGAGTGGGAGAAAGAATAAGACACAACAAAACATTTAAATAAATAAACAAGGTAAGAACTGGGCAAAGCCCTTGATCTGGGGGAACAACCTGTATGAAGGCCCTAAAGCAGGGAAGGGATTGGCCTATTTGCAGTACAGAAAGAAGGTGCTGGAAGGGAATGAAGAAGGGTAAGGGTGGCTCCCATGAGGCCTTCAAAACCAGCAGGGCCAGGTTCTGCAGTGCCGTCCAGCCCATGGTGAGGAGTGTGAAACTGATTCGAAGGAGGCCTCTAGATTAAGCAACTGAGTGGTATGATTTGGTTTGGGGTTTATTTTTGTTGGTTGGTTTGGTTTGGTTTTTCTTCAATCTGGCTACAGTGCAGAGAATTTGGACTGGAGAGAGTGCTGGTGAGCAAAAGGAGAAGCAGAAGACCAGCTGGTTAATCCCACAGCAATATATAAGACAAAGATGACCCAGATGGTAGCAATGGAGAGAGGTGAATGGAATCCCATGTATTTCACAGTCAGGAATAAGAATCTGGCAAATTCCACACAGAAGCATGAAGGGAGGAAGAAAAGACTTATCTTCATATCAAAGACGAATCCGGGTGGGAGAGGGAAGGAGTTGCTGGAGCACCCAGAAATGTGGTGATGGCACTGATTGAGATGTCTGTGGAGGAGAAGGGGAGGGACACAGTGCAGGTGCAGGAGGGAATGCTAAGAGAGGCCTAAACTTCCATCATTTTCCCCAATTACTCATCACATACACAAGCTGGTCATCTTGCCAGTTTGTCCCCACAAGCTTCTCAAAATCACTTCTTCCTTTCCGTCTCTAATTTGCCATTTGATTTCTCAGTGTGTTCCTTCCTCAGAGGTCTCCCCCTCCAATCCATCTGCTGCGCCCACACTAGCTCCACACCCCAGGACTTCCTGGAATGGGGGGTAACGCGCTGGCCTCTATTGCTTAAGACTTTTGCATTGGGTTTTCAGTTACTTGCTGAAGGCAGACATCTCAGGCCCTCAGGGTCTAGCCCTGGCCAATGCACTACTGTGAGTCCTCTCCTCCACAAACACCATCCTGCCCAGCAACACCAAACCATCCAGCTTAAAACCTGCCTGCCAAACCTGCCTGCTCATTCTCTTGCTCTCTCTCTCTCTCTCTCTCTCTCTCTCTCTGGATGCAAACTCCAAGAAAGCCATATGCACATATAACCAGGAAGCGGGCTCTCACCAGGAACCCAACCAGGCTGGCACCCAGATCTCAGACTTCCAGCCTCCAGAACCATGAGAAAGAAATGTCTGCTTGTAAGTCACACAGTCAATAGTATTCTGCTACAGTGGCCCCAACGGACTAAGACTATCAGGTTCTAAAGTTTTCAAAGTGAAAGCCTTCAAGGGTCAAAATTAATCTTAAAAGTCCTGTCTACCATATACTAAAATACAGCATCCATGTTATGTGTCCTGTACAGTAATTCTTCTCCCCACTGAACTTTGAGAAGCACTGAGTTCCACTAAAGGGGAGAATCACCTTAGAGGCTATATGACAATGTCTCTCATTCAAATCACCCTCTTTAAAACAATCATCAATCCTTAATGGTGAGCATGTATGGAAAGGTGTGATAGAGAAACAGCTGGGAGTGGATGGAGACTACTACAGTGGGGTTTACTTAATTTTTGTTATTAATATTTTGCCTCAGTGACCTTAACCCCCAGTACACCAGGAAAAAATTGTCAGCATCACTTACCATCAGGGTCCAATACAGCCTTTTTATTTTTATGGGTAATTTATGGAGGTAATAATAAAGGGATAGTGTTTAAAACTTTATTACAAAATTTAGGGTGTCTGGGTGGTTCGTTGGTTAAGTGTCCAACTCTTGATTTGGGTCCAGGTCATGATCTCAGGGTTGTGAGATCGAAGCCCTTATCAGGCTCTGTGCTGGGCGTGGAGCCTGCTTGGGATTCTCCCTCTGCCCCCTCCCCGCCCCGTGCACATGCGCATGGCACCCCCCTCTCTCTCTCTCAAAAAAAATTTTTTTAATAAAACTTTATTACAAAATTTAATGGTTTTAATATAGCAAATTTTCATTCCCTTTTTCCTGACTTTGAAGATATATAAACTCAAAATGTGCAATGTCCTCTGTTTGCAACTAACTGTTCATCACCTGTCATGCAGGAACCTGGGACAGATCCATCTTCTCAATACTGATTCCAGATCTCAAGTAAATCTCCAGTAAGTTCTAGCTTATCATTATTTCTGGTTCTTCTTGCACTTGCATGACAAAACCAGTTACTTTTCAAACCTCTGATGATTCATAAGTTTTTTAAAGAGATGGATCTTCTTTTCTCCAAACTTGCAAAGGATTTTTATGTGTATAAATACCAGCAAGAACTAGTCCAATAATTTTTTTCCATTTCTATATCATTTATCTCCTTTTGATTGCCTTGTAAACACATCTGACTTCATCATTTGTTCCCTGCAAACCGTATCAGGGACATTCTGGTAACCAAACACAAGAGGTAAAAGAATATTGACTCCCATTCTTTTAGCAAAACAGGATGGTCCAGGTTCTTGTTGCAAAATATTGGGTGATGAAATCATTCCTGATAAATGACTAACTGGATAAGAATATCATAGTTTCTCTTTGTCAGAAAGATATTGTTTATTCATCAATTCAGGAGTCTGAGAAAAATTCATCCAGATTATTATCTTGTAAGACTCACAGTCTGAGATTTTGCTTACATAAGCAATTTTACTAGCATTATTAGAGTCAACAGCCCTGCTCTCCTTTCTGATGTGTCTAACTGTGATAAAACATTTTCCTTTGTCAATTTTCTTCTCTTTACCATTTTGTTTAGGAAATGAAAAATTCTGGATTCTCAACTGGATGCAATGAAAGAAACAAAGATGGTGTCTTCCATCTTCTATACCTTCTTGACAGATGATGTAATAGGCTAAGGAATGTAACAAGAAAGTGGAAAGGTGATGCAGTAGTGATGATTTATTTCACTGTTGTATCATCCTTCTAGGTGGTGATTCTACCACTCTTCTGTTTTCTTATTATTTTAGTGTTTTTAGCATAAAATAATTAGCAGTAATTGATGGGTAATGATGAAATAATTCCTAGGATAATAAAATGGAAAATGTTGGGGGCGCCTGGGTGGCTCGGTCAGTTAAGTGGCTGCTTTTGGCTCAGGTCATGATCCCAGGGTCCTGGGATCGAGTCCCGCATCGGGCTCCTTGCTCAGCGGGAAGCCTGCTTCTCCCTCTGTCTGCCACTCCTCCTGCTTGTGCTCTCTCTGTCTCTCTCTGACAAATAAATAAAATCTTTTAAAAAATAAAATAAAAATAAAATGGAAAATGTTTCAAGATATAAGAAAAATAAGATCACTAAGATCCCATGAAGTACCTTAGGTTTATAAATGGTTCCAATGGTCCCATATGGTAAATTCAAGAAAGAATGAGTCTTATTCTGTTTTTGTTAAAAAGTAAATGTTTTCTTTGATCTTTGGAAGATTTCTTTAAAAAGAACAAAAGTCACAAAACATCAACCTTTACAAACAGAACTGCTAAGAAAAAAAAAAACAAACAAACTCAGAAACCAAAACTAGGTCCAACGGACCCTGATTGTACACTGATAGTTAAATCATATTTATAGATTTGGTTGTTTCACAAAGACTTTCAAAATGTGGCCCACTGGGAAGCTACCCCACAAAAAGACTCTTTCCTCACCTACTTGAAATCCATCAGTTCTCAGACCAGCGTTGAACCCCAGCCACGAGACCTGCACAGTTACCAGCGCCCCCCACGGACACTAAGCAGCCCCTCGCCTGGGACATTTTCTCTTGGAGTTCATCTTGGCACACAATGAGGAAGCAAAAACGATGACCCAAGGAAAACAGAGAGGACTTCCAGAATACTGTTCAGGCTTCAAAGCAAGGCACCAACAAAACTCAGGCCAGAATCAGACACCCGATGTGTACTGCTTTATATTCTTTCCAGTAAATGAATTTATGGTGAGGGAGACAATGTTCCTATTCTCTTGGGGTTTTTTAAAAACTCTTTTTTATCTTTTGTGTTTCCAGTCAATCCATGAATACACTGCGACTATTAATCTATGACACAGAGGAAATGTCCAATTCACAAAAGTGATGTGTTCTAAATCTTTGGGAGTTGTTTTGGGCACTCAGGATTTATTTTCCTTCAATAAATTACATTATAAATGATGGTGAGGTTTCCAAACCAGACCCACAAAAGCCTTAATTCATAACAGTGTTGAAGCCCTGTACTTCTCCGGTAAAAATTAGTAGAAAGCAATTTTGTTGTAGTACTAACAAACAAACCCAAATATTGAAGACATATCCTCCTTTATCCTGAAGTTTATTTAATGTAACAACCACCTCAATGAAAGAAGACAAGGGGAAAGATGGAGACTTTCTAGGGGCAGACTTCTGCTTTCAAGAATTTTGGAGGCTGATAGAAGCAGTTTGCTATTTTGTCTGCCCACGTTTTCCTTCATATAGGCATGACGGGGGGAAAGCCAGGATGAGGGTAGATTTTGGGGCTCACACAGCAGGATAGCAAAGGATGGGGGAAGAAAAGCAAAA
Source organism: Mirounga leonina (assembly GCF_011800145.1). Lineage (NCBI taxonomy): Eukaryota > Metazoa > Chordata > Mammalia > Carnivora > Phocidae > Mirounga > Mirounga leonina. The sequence continues at coordinate 17,225,368 of NW_023270231.1, read as the reverse complement.
AGTTTAAAAGAGATTTCCTTGAGGAGGCAACTAAAGCAGTTGTTATGAGGAGATTGCCTGAACTGATTTGCCAAAGAAATTGAAAAGAGGGCAGGAGACCCAATATTAGTGCCCCAGGCCCTTGAGTCAGGAAGAGTCCACTATGTGGTCAGACAGTTCCCTCTCTGACCATAAGGTGGTGCCAACAGCCCAGACAGGCAGCCCCAAGGGGGCGGGGTGTGCAGTAGGAGGAGCTCTCCACGTGGAAGCCACGTTTTCCACTCAGGCTCTGGAACTCACAGTAAGCCTGAACTAGACAGCCTGTACCAACCTACAGATCCCTGCCTCCTCACCTAAGGGCTGTTCCCATCCTCCACCGCCCCACCTGCTCGTACCTGAGCAAGAACACCTCTGTCCTACAGGGCGTCGCAACCCACAGCAGGATTCAAACTACTTCCCATACCTCTCTTCCACCTCCTCCTTCACATCAGCACTGGGCCTCCCACGTTTCCTGATTCCAAAGGTGAATCTAGTCTAAGAGCGTGCTGGAGTCTCATCCTTAAATACCATCACAATGAGAGAACAAGATCTTCTATGGTGAGCACAGATTTGTCCCAAAGGCCTTGACAACAGGGCCCCAGATACCCTCGCCAGTTATCTCTCACTTTAACACCAAACTGAGAAACCCCTATTCCTGATACAAATCCCACAGTATCTCTTCCATTCATTTACTCCTGCTGGTCCTCCCCCAGAGGAGTGAGTGCCCTCTCTTTTTTCCTTACCTCTACTTGTCAGTATCCTCTCCTACCTCTCAAAGTCTAACCCAAATATCTGCCCCCCCCAAAAAAACTACTCACTAAGTGTTTAGCTGAATTTAATTGGTGAATCAAAGAGGAAAACGTGGGTCCTGAGCATCAACCACAGAAGCCCAGGCAGTCCTGCCTCATCATTCCTGCCACTGGTTGGATCTTAAATTGAGAAGGAGGGTCCATCAAGCCAGACTCCCTGCTGAACATTGGGACAACACCAACTGGTCTGTCCTTGCTCCTCTCAAGTCCCAGTTCCCATCTAGGGTGGACTCAGGTCTAGAGAGACACCAAAGCCACAAACTGGGTGTGTGGCGCTGTGTCTGTTCTCAATTCATGTTAGCTTTATAATAATAAAATCATTACTGTCCCTTCCCCACCCCCACTCTCATCAGCCACAATCTGCCAAACGAGGCTAAAGTTCTAGAGCCAGAAGAATGAAGAGGACAGTTAGAACAAAGTCACCTGTCGCTCTCCCCTCCCAGCTCCCACCCCGGGCCCAGGGCCTGGGGTAGCTGTCCCAGGAAACGAACTGCCTACTAGTTCCGCAGAATTTTCTCAGCCATGATGGGACTGAATGGGGTGGGCATTCTTCTCTGGATGTTTGGCCCCAGCCAAGTGGCCTGGAGATGAAACCTTGAAGAATGAATACCTGTGCTTACAATGCCTCAAAATCTAGCTACTACTTTTCTCTTCCTTCTAAAGAGGCAGTTGGTTCGGGTCGGAGACAGGAATGTCCCTTGTGAGCCTGGAGCACATACCCTCAAGATGAAGATTTGAATAATGCAGGTCCCCTGAGGGCAGCCCCAGGGCCTCATGGCACCAGGTACTGCCTAACCAAAGGCAGTGGGGAAGTGGGAGCCTGGGAGCCTACACCTGCCTACCTGCCGTTCCAGATGCCCTCAGAGCCTTCTGCCAAGTACACTCACAGTGTCTGCATCCAGCAAAGGTGGGCTTGCTCCTGCCCCCTGGACCTCTTCTATTTCTGTTGCTCAAAGAGCCAAGTGACCAGGCACCCTTTTTAATGCCAATATTGCTCATGTTCTCACCTACAAAATAGGCTTTATGGAAAGAAAGCGGACTCTGGAAATTCAGGGGCTTATGGAGCTCGTGAGAGGCCAGAATGCTGCTGTTTGTTTGTTAGTGTTTTGTCTTTTAAGGATCTACGGAAGAGTGTTTTTCATAAAGTAACAAAGGAAGCTTAAGTTAACTATGCAAACAAAAGCAGGGTGGGAAATGCGAACCACCCATTTTAATGTACTTGTACCCTACCTCCCTCCACAAAAGATCTGAGGCTGCAAAAAGTAATTGCTATTGGAATCCTGGGCATGAGCGCTCGGTTTCTTGTCACGGCTGCAGACCCAAACCTTCAAAGTGACCATTTACTGGGGCTCTGAAAGTCGGGCGGGGATGGTGGACTGCCCACTCCGAAGGCGCCCTCCCCACCCCCTCCTCTCCGACTCTCGACTCAGGGCCGCTCGACGCGCAGGACAGCTGTGGCCAGCGGCGGCCACCCCGGCCTCCCGCCTCCGCCGCCCCTACGCCCGAGTGCAACCAGGACCCTGGGAGGGACGCTCCGGAGGCCCAACGGCGGCGGCCCGAGGACGACCTGGCCCCAGCGTCTCCGCACCCCCTCCCCCAACCGTGTCACATGGCGGCCCCAACGAGGCACAGCAGTGCGTCCCGCCGCGGAGACCCGGGGCCGCGTCGCCGCGGGCAGCGGGTGATGAAACCTCGCCGGCGCATTACCGCAGAGGGCGCGGGCGGGCAGCCGGGCGGGGGTGGGGGTGGGAGCTGGTACCCAAGCTCACCTGTTCTCCCAGAGGAGGGTGGGGACGGCGGGGGGGGGGCGAGGGCGGGCCGAGCCGGGTGCGTGCTTGCGGCGGGGCGCTCGGCCGCGGCGCTCGCGTCCCCGCCCTCCCCCAGCCGCGCGAGCCCCCAGAGCTGCGCCGTCGGACTGACGGTGCCCAGAGCAGTTCCTGTCCCCGGCCCCGGCGCCGGGGAGACGTGAGCGTGCACACGTACACACACAGCGGGGGAAGAGGCGCTCAGAGCGGCGCCCAACTTTCTCCCTGCTTTCGCGGGCCGGGGGAGAAAGCAGCCGGGGCGATCCAGCCCGGGCCGTGCTTGGGAGGAAGCTCCAACAAGACGGAAGAGATGGAGAGAATTTCCCCGGGTTTGGTTTGAGAGTTTTATTTTTTTGCTTTTTACCCATTTCCATCGATGACTGGAGACTAAAGAGAACCCGAAGCGGAGCGGCGAGTAGCGCTTTGGGGAAATGGAAGAGTGTGTTTGGAGACGCGTAAAGTTGCCTTTCAAGCTCCGACCTCCGGGGCAAGCGATGCTCCGCGGCGGGCTGACTCAGGGCGGCCTGGGCCTCCCTGCCACCCGCCTGGAAATGATCCAAGTCCAGTCGGTCACCTGGATCCCTGAAACCCAGCCCGGAATCCGTCTGGATTGGGGGAGGGGCGAGGAACTGGCACATTAAATGTTGCACGGCCCACCGAATCGGGGCAAAAAGAAAGAGAGAAGATGGGGCAGTTGCTCAGGCCAAGTCCTATCTAGTGCTTCTCCTATCTTAGTTTGAGAGGGTTTTTTCTTAATGTAAAGCGTCACAAAGCCAGGAATTCCCATATGTGCTCAGTTTGCCCCCAGCGTCACTGTGGCCAGGAAACTCCAATCTGTCAAGGCTCGGGGCTGGAGAGCTCACTGAATTCCAAACGGCAGAAAGAAGAAACTTTCCCAGCACGATGCGGGTGTGATGCGAGCCAGGGGCCCGGGGGGGGGGGGGGGGGGGGGCGACACTGTCCGAGCGCAAACCGTCTCCTCCCGCCTTTCTTTAGCTACAATCGGAGCTGGAATTCGCTTTTGTTTTTTTAAAGTGCGTTCAGCCATTGCCCTCGATCACCCGCACACGCGCACGCATCTCCGGCCACGCTCACACTCACACACGCACGCAAACGCGTGGCCGCCGCCAGGTCGGCAACTTTGTCGGGCGCTCCCAGCCGAGCTCCGCTTCCTCCTGTAGTAGTTGGGCGCAGGCCCCGCCTCCCAACCGTGTTGTCAAACGGGCCGGGGTCTCGGATTGGTCCAGCCGCTGGGACAACACCTGCTCGACTCCTTCATTCAAGTGACACCAGAGCTTCCAGGGATATTTGAGGCACCATCCCTGCCATTGCCGGGCACTCGCGGCGCTGCTAACGGCCTGGTCACATGCTCTCCAGAGAGCTACGGGAGGGCGCTGGGTAACCTCTATCCGAGCTGCGGCCGCGGGGAGGAGGGAAAAGGCGAGCAAGGAGGAAGAGTGGGAGGAGGAGGGGAAGCGGCCAAGGAGGAGGAAGAGGAGGAGGGGAGCACAAAGAATCCAGGTCTCCGGGCGGGAGGTTTACACCAAGAACCATGTGTGCCGAGCGGCTGGGCCAGTTCGTGACCCTGGCTTTGGTATTGGCCACCTTCGACCCGGCGCGAGGAACCGACGCCACCAACCCGCCGGAGGGTCCCCAAGACAGGGGCTCCCAACAGAAAGGCCGCCTGTCCCTGCAGAACACAGGTAAGTGCGAGCGCCCCCGCGGCGGGGAGCTACCGGGAGACAACACCGTGCACCCACGCAGCGCGCCGCGGGCGCTTTGCCCGGAACTGAGAGCCCACCTAGGGGCCGCGCAAACTCTTGGGGTGGCGCGGGACGTGCGAAGGAAAGCGCGAGGCGAGGCGAGAGCGGTCCGCGCCAGGCTCCGCGCGCCGGGATTCCGCACGTGCTGGCAGGGTGATGAAATGGCTGGAGCAGGACTTGTTGCTGTCCTCCCCGGGGTCGAGGGTAAAAGAGGCAGCGCCTGACACGGCCAGTGCCGGCCCCGGAGTCCCCGGTGCGGTACAAAGCTCCCCGCTCCATCCCGGCCGGCCCGCGGGAGGCAAGGAGGGTCCCCGGAGCCGGCCTGCGCCCTGTGCCCGGAGAACTTCTCTTCCCAGCCGGCCGGCCGCGACAGGACCACTTTCCCCTCCTCAAAAGATGCCCGACATCCAAGAACTTTGTAGGCGAGACCGATCGCATTGTGAACTTCCCCCTCCGGGGCATTGCTTTCCGGGGAGGGGCCGGGGGAGGTGGCGCAAAGCGTACCTCTGAGGTGCTGCCGCCTTCTCCCTCTCCAGGGCAGGTCAGCAGGCGCAGAAATGGTGACAAGACCCGAACCGCGCGCGGCTGCTGCTCCACCGGCTCTCCGCTCACCGGCAGGCTGCCGAGCAGAGCCAGGCGTGCAGGGCACGGGGCTGGCCGTTTTCCCAGCTCCTGGGAGAGAAAGACAATCTGCCTGGAGCTCCTTCGCTCGGCGCCCCCCCTCCCCGCCGCCGCCGCCGCCGCCGCCTTTATTTGGGGGCCTGAAACCCAGCGGCGGCGTGCGTGCGCTCACCGCACGAGCAGGAATGCACGAGTGCCCATTAGGGACGCCCGGAGCGAGTGAATCGCCGCCCTGCGCGCTCCTGCCCGGCGCACCGGGGCCGCGCGTGGGATCATCCGGGAGTCTCCCACCTCCACGCGCGAGCGCCCGCACCCCCAGCCCGCGCGGGGCTCAGCCCAGGACCCGCGCCCACCCTCCCCCCCTCTCCAGTGCTTTCCCTGAGAATTGAACGTGATTCTCGGGAGTTGGTGACCTCAACAAATACACTCCCCTCATTCTCTCGGTAGATTTAATCTGAATGCGGATTATCTACTCGGACCCCGCCCTTCTTCCAAAATATACTTTTCTGATGTAATTTTGTGGTTGGCTTAAATCAGTGAATTGGGTGGGTGGGGGGAGGGACGGAAGAGAGTCTCCTGCACGGGGCAGCCTGACAGTTAACTCCCCCAGTCTGTCCTTTTGGAGAGATGAGTTAGGGCCACATTCTGCGAAGGAGGGCAGCAAACTCGGGGGTCGCGGGAATTTCTAGGGGATTAAGTGATATCTCACACCGGATTTCTGTTTAAAAGGACCCTCTAAGTGCAACGATTGCGTTTCTGCAGGCTAGCCCCCATCTGACTCGATTCCTGAGCCTGCTCGCAACCGCAGCTCTCCTAGCCTGGTATTTTTAATGCTGATGGTTTGGAGGCGCTGCCTTAATAGGAATTTTGTTTTGATTTTTAGGTGTTCAATCATAAAGCTGAATTGAAACTGCTTTTTGGACGCTCGCATTTGGGGGTCAGGAAGGAAATGGCTGTGATTTAGTAGCAGCGGCTTTGAGTTCCAAGTAGAGAAGGGTATTTCATTGATGAAGTACAGAAGGGAGAGAGAGCAAGCTAATCATTTAAAATCTTACTTGTGTCTGTGGGTTTAGAAAGCTGAAATTGTTTCTGCTTTCAAACTAAGTATTTCCACAAAGACTTGAAAAAGATGGGAAGGATGAAGAGTGGAGTGCTCAGACCTAACTTCTGATTGTGATTTTTGTAACATAGGTTTGGCTATTTTTTTACAGATACAGCATTTACAAATACTGACATTTTCATAAGTAGATTAAATGATGACATTTTCTTGCCCTAGCTTTTTAGATCCTCAAATAGTCATTTCTAACTTTATCTTCTTCAGTTTTCTCTTAGTCATTACTAACTTTTATTTCAGCCGGCCCCTCTGCATTCCCCAGCATGGCTGAGAATTTTGTATATATTTGTATGTAATTCTCATTTTAGCGGAAATCCAACACTGTTTGGTCAACGCAGGCGATGTGGGGTGTGGTGTGTTTGAATGTTTCGAGAACAACTCTTGTGAGATTCGAGGCTTACATGGGATTTGCATGACTTTTCTGCACAACGCTGGAAAATTTGATGCCCAGGTAAAAACCACATAGAGCACAAAATGTTCTAGGTTGGCGTTGCATGACTGAAATGTTCATTGGAAGGACTTGTGAACAGGTTTCCTTAGCTGATCTTTATGGTGTATTTTAGCATTTGCAAGAGATTCTTGGTGCACAGCAGGATGCCAGTCTCTCCCCACTCCACTCATGGGGTTCTGCTTTCCAGCACTGTCATGTGGTGAAACCCTTCTCCACTCTTCAGCTGTGTCTACACAGGCAGAGTGGGATGGAGTGCGAGTTGAACAATCATCTAAGGATTCTTAGCAGAGAACACAAAAGGCATAACAAATAATAAACATCTTGTAAAGGGACACACTATGTCTGGCCACCCAGAACTCAGTCTGCAAGGCCCATCACGTTAGAGACAGTAGGTTTATGGGAGGAGGACAGGGACTCCAATTATACATTCCAAGACCTGTTTTCACCTATTAGGGAAGAATAAATGAGACACAAACTTCATAGAAACTCATCATCTCCAATGGGTATGTGAGCAGGCAACACGGATAATTCAGGGCCTCCAGAATAACCGACTTATTCCTCCTAAGTAGCAGACCGTCCTCTCCCAACCCAAAAATGCTGAATGAGTCCTGCTCTACAGAGTCTTCTAACAACGCCTGACCCACTCCAGCTATCCCAGAGTCGGCAGGGTGAAAAAAGCCTAGCTGTTGCTTGGGGCAGGGCACAAACCCAACAAGCCACCCTATGGTTCCAGTGCTGACAATCCAAATACATTTCAGGTGGCAAGTGGCATCAGGCTCACCTTCTTCATGTTCTCCCCAGCTCATATATGCACTACAAAGCCCCTGTTGTTCTATCTCATCAACTTCCTCTCCCATGTCATTGAAGAGTGGGGGCAACGTTTGGAGAAGGCCAACAGTTATGGTGTGACTTATGAATGCCACCCGTCACCATCTACTGCCATCCTGTAGAGAGCCTGACAAAGCAATGCTTGGGAACCAGAAAGGGACGCAACAGGGCTGGCAACCTGCGCTGCAGAGGATGTGGGGTGGCAGGGGAGGGGCAACAGAAACCAGGGAAGGAAAGAGTAGAACGTTTGAACTCCTCAGGCTCCCCTAATAAAGCATCCCTTCTGGATTAACTGGAATTAGGAAACATAATAGGAAATCCGGAGGAAAGATGTGTATTTAAGGGCGATCCCACAGGATGTCAGGGAAGAATACCAAAACAGATTGCTGCAGCCCTCGAATAAATTAATCTTCCTTTTTCTCTCAACCAACAGGAGTATGTTCTCAAGTGAGAAGCATCCCTTTCAAGCTGGTTCCCAGCATGTGACTACTTCATAAATGGCACAACCCTACCCTCCATCCTCTTTGGCTCCCACTGGAAAGCCAGAGCAAAAAGGGCCATGGGGAGGGGTTTTTTCAGCAACCAGACACTATCTGTAGACATTTCAGTTGCTTCTAAAGGAAGAACTGAATTAAATGTGCTGGCTGGCTTCCCACTTCCAACCTAAACCCGTTTTCTGTCTCCACTCAGTTACTTCCAGGCCTGTCTAAAAACAGAGGGGTGACCTCTCCAATGACAGCTTGTTTCTATAGTAATGGGGGAATGGGGATCCCTAGGTAGGTATCCCACAATGCCTCTCTGCCCTGAGAGGTTGATAAGGGAACTCACGCCCCAGCCTGCCTCCACACCCCCAACAGCTGTCTCCTTTCTAGGATAAGAACAATCTAATGGGCTTGCCAGAAAAGAGAACTGTGGGCCAGATGTATGCCTGGCTGCCTTAGCCACTCAGAGGCAGGGGGTGTGGGGGAGGGGGTGTCAGTTGGGCAGTTCAGACTCCAGATGCTGCCAGGCAGTGTGCCAGGCGGGCCTTTTAGAGGCAATAATCCTAACAGTTTAAAGGAGTCGAATCGTTTTCAAAAAGGAAAAGAATGCTCCTCCTTGAAGGATAGGAGGAGACATAAGTATATGGGTTGGGGGCGGTGGGAGGCCCTGAGGCACAGATAGCACCCAATCTTGATGTCACTCATGGGGTCGGAGGAAAAAGCAGTGGTGTGAGACTTGGATCAGCAGGCACCTTCTACTTGGGAAACACTCTTGCTGGGAGTTCAGGATTTACGTATGGCCACATTCCCCTTATGTTCCAGAAAAGTTGCCACCAAACAGCCAACCCTGGGCTGCCTGGAGGTCAGAGGGCCACGGAAGCCCCAGAACAAGGGAAACTAGTAGAGCAGCTGGGGAGGAAGGAGGCAGATTTGTTAGTCTCCCGAAGAAACATCCTTTTTGGCCAAATGCCGGAGTTATCCAGTCACTCTAGACATACCTCCTGACGGAGCATCAGCCTGCCGCCTGCATGGACGGCAGTCTGAGGCAGGACCTTGGGGTTCAGTTTTCAAACAAAAGTCCTGTGTAAGGCCATTGAGTGTGAATGTCTGAGCTTCTGACCAGGACTTGTCTGTTTTGCCCCCCTCTCTCTTTTCTCTGTCCCCTCTGTTCTCAGGGCAAATCATTCATCAAAGATGCCTTGAAGTGCAAGGCCCACGCTCTGCGGCACAGATTCGGCTGCATAAGCCGGAAGTGCCCCGCCATTAAGGAAATGGTGTTCCAGTTACAACGGGAATGCTACCTCAAACACGATCTGTGTTCTGCCGCCCAGGAGAACACCCGGGTAATGGCGGAGATGATTCACTTCAAGGACTTGCTGCTGCACGAGTGAGTGCCTCACAGGGGCCCTGGGAGGGAGGGGCCCACTCCTCAGGCTGGTGTTGGAGGAGTTTGAGGGGCTTGTTTTCGGAGGCCGAACTCCCGTCAAATGGGAAAGGTTGCTCTCTACCTCAGCAAGCTGCACTGACTCCCCTGGGAGGCCCTTTCCTGCTGGCCTTCAGGAAAACTGAAAGAAATGTCCACCATTGGTTTCAAAAGCATAAGCAATAGAAACAAAATATTGTATAAGCGTGAAATGTGTAGGATTCAGAAATACGCTTTACCTTCCCCTCAGCCCAGATCCCAACAGTTCTGAGTATTCCAAGTGGCCATGCAGGTGCCCCAATAGACAGCTGAGAGCTAAGCACAGTGGCTGAGCGTTTACCGAGTGCGACGCCTTGTGCTCAGTGCTTTACAGGAATCTGTCACCTGGTCCTCACAGCGGCCCTGTGAGCAAGGTACCATTCTCATCTCCATTTTACAGATCAGAAAACTGAGATTCACTGAAGTAAAGGTCATACAGACAATGAGAGACAAAGCCAGGCCCGGGAGCCCACTTTTTGCCAAAGTGGGTAAATATGAACTTGCTTATTCAAAGGCTTACAATTCAGTAGTAAACCCCAGGCATCTTATTCCTTAAAAAAAAAAAAAAAAAAAAATCCCATCTGTAGGATCCTAAACTTTGCAAAGTGATAAAGCGTGTTTTACACAGTTGCTCCTAACATGAAGCATGGGCAGTAGGTCACAATGGTTCCTTCCGCAGAGGCTGAGGGCAGAAAGCCGGCCACTAGCTAAGCGGACCAATACAAGTCACTGCCAGCTTGATGGCACCATTGGTCTTTACACAGCGACTCCCTGGGCCCAGTCAGTCCAATTTTATGAAATCTTGCTCCTTAGTTGGTGCCATGGCCTTCCCCCAGCTATGCCACTAAGTAGGCTACTCCCCACCCCACACTGCCCAGATCACAGAGGACAACCACCAGCACCCGTCACTTTCCACCGGGTTATGAAGGTCTAGGTATCTTGCAACAGCCCCAGTGCAGTGTTAGAGTTTGAAGATTCACCGTGAATCTCTGCAGGCGGCTCTTGCCAAGAGCAAAGTAATGTCTTCTCCTTAGTCACACTGATGCCCCAAAAAATAGTTATCACTCTTTCAAATACTTGTAAAGAAACAGAGCAACAAGAGTTTCAACAACAATAACAATAATGATAATAGCTATTATTTTGTGAGTGGGCCAGGCCCTGGGCCAGGGACTTTACCTGGACGATCTGATTCATCCCAACAGGGCTGCAAGGTAGAGATCACTAACCCCACCTAACAGAGCAGAAAAGGGCAGCTAAGAGGTTCAAGATCTGGCTCTGAAGTTTGATCCCTACTATGCCGCTTGGGAACTGGCAATAGATATGACTGAAGCTGCTTATCAGGAATAGACATGAAACCTCCCTGCTCCTGATCTGCTCTCACCCTACTAGACCTGCTAAAGGCTCACTGGCCCCCAGATGTAGCAGGGGTTCTTCCCTTTTCTCAATTACACCCCCATTACACAAGGAGAGTGCTATAAAGGTCCCTTCCTTCAAGCTGCCCCTAGAAGACACAAATGCCCCATGGCTGGGACATTCCCGAAGCTCCTTTGTCCTCGGTCCTTAAGAATGGGTGATGGGCATGAGTTCATAAGTCAGTAAGACATTCCTGGAGTGCAAGAAGACTTTGTCTTTTTCAATATTGGAGAAAAGTCTTCTTTGGGAAAACTGAAGGTTTTGAAGGGTTTTTTGCTCCCCCTGGAATTTAAGAAGGGGTAAAGCACTGTGGCTTTTCTGGTACCTCCTCCATGGAAACATGGCCCATGGGGCCATGAGATTTTTACTTCCCGAGGGCTCCTCGCATCATTTAGAATGAACACCTAGCCCTCTGCCCCAGCCCACTCTGGGAATGCACGTGACTCACCCCTGGGCCTCTTTTAAGAACATTCACTGTGCCTGCACACAAGTCCTCTTTCCTCTCACTAAGCCAGCAACTCCAGGCAGCGGGTCTCACCGAACCCCAACTTCCCCCAGAACCCCACCCCCTTCCTTCTGAAGCCATGACTATGCAGTGCATCAACTGGAACTTCGAGCTGAGTTGATGGTGTTGTTAACTATCTTCACTGATTCTGGCACAAAGGATCCTATCAGTCCCCAAATATCAAGAAGACCATTTAAGAATGTGTGGCATTGGTCACAGATAAGAAAATGAGAACTGAATTTGCTTTTCCCTTTATAGAAGAGGAAATCACAGTCAATCCAGAATCCACATCACCCCCATTCCTTACCCCATCCCTAGGCACCGCAAAACACTCATGTCTGGTTAGAGTGGTTCCATCCAAGCTCTCCACTTCCCTCTGTTCCTCTCACCCCTTCCCGCCCCACTTTCTCCATATCAACTGCCTTGGCTACACACACCCTGTCACTGGGTGCTGGCAGCCTCCAGGCACGTCCCCCTCCAAGTATTTTTAAAAATCCTTTAGCCTTGCTGACACCCAGTTGAGAAAGCTGGGCTTTGTCATTAGACACGGGCTGAGCTTGCAGCCTGAGAAGGCACCATGCCAGCTCAAAACACGGCTTAGATTAACACACACCCCTCCCCATGGCTCACAGCTTTCTCCTCGGGAGAGAGCGCCAAAGGCAGGAGAGAGTGTGGGCTAGTCCAGCCTTCTCGGATCCGCCTTGGGGTTCCGAGAGCTCATCTGGCAGGCAGACTGCCCTGGCAAAGGAGGCCAGGAAGCAGTCCGTGCTTTCCCAAGAGAGCCCTCCCCTTACTCTGCGGAAAGAAACTCAAAGAAGAGCATCAGGCTAGTCCCAAAAAGACAGATTCTCAGCCCCCGCAATTTGCTCATGTCGTCCCAGAGGGGGGCAGGTACAAATCAGGCGCTAAAATCCTGATGCTCCCATAGCAGATAAACTCCGTGACCTTGAGCTCCCTGAGGCAGTCAGTTGCTAGTTGTCAAAAGATAGAAGGAAACAAATATGCGTGCAGCATTTCTTCTGTGTTGCCCCACGGCCCCCTCTCACAGCCCGAGAAGAGGAGTGTTATCACTGTCCTTGTCACTGGTAGGGGCCTGCCTTAGAGAGTTTAAGTACCCTGTCCATCAGCCATGCACAGACTCTCTGACTCCAAAGGCATCAAGTAGGCCTTAAAAGGCAGCTTGATCTCTATCAGCCAGAACATTCCTCTTCTCTGCTCTCAGCCCAGCTCTAGGCCTTCCCAGCCCAGAAGCTTCCAAAGACTACTTTCCCCTCTCCCCCGCCCTCCCCCCACCACCAGCCATCTCCATTTTTACATCTATGACATGAGGACAGTTCAACTACAACTTGAGGACTAATTCATAAAAATGGCAGTGAACTACTTCTCAAGTCCTAAAACACAATCTGCTCTCTGCCTAGCAACAACTGCCAACTTGCAAAGAAAAGATTAAGTGGGCTAACAGGCAGCCACCCAGGTGGTCCAGGCTCACGGAGGAAAAAAAGTCTTGTTCCTTATAAATGATCTCACGTTCCAGAGTGATTTCCCTGCCCAAGGTGATGTCCCAGAGCTGCAATGCTCATGGTCAGATATATCCAGAAAATGTGCTAGCCAAGGACTGCTAAAGAATGCGGGTTAGCCACATGAAACATTCTATACCCTCCTTGGGGATTTTAGAAGGTCAGTGAGATGTAAGAAGGGCTCAGTGAGTGGGCCATGAGAGCCCATTACAGGGGACGCCTCTTACCAGATGGGCCCATAAAGAGCAGGCCCGCTGTTCCCGCCCGAGGCACACACCTCCCACCCCAAGGTCGGCATGAGGTGGTCATCCTTCCTCCAGCACTTTTCCCAAAGAACAACCCAGGGCGTCTGGGGGACCTGAGCAAGAACCAAGTGTGTTTATTTCACAGATTGCTGGCACTCGTCCCAACACCTAGGCCCCCTGCGGCCAGCCCTCACCTCCAGTTCTAGGCAAGCCCAGGCTGGAAGAATAGAGCTGCTTAGATGGCCACTCCCCCTCTTCAGTCTTTAGTACCAGGAAAGGGGAGAGCTCCATGGGAAGTGACCTCACAGGGTGGTGGTCTGCCTCCCACCTTTATCCACCTGTTCCAGACTCCTCGAGTGCAGAGGGAAGTGCGTCCAGTACCCTCCAAAAACACCCTTCTTCACCATGAGCCTAAACCAGGGGCAAACACAGACATGGGGAAGTGGTTTCTCGGAGAAGACTTACCTGAGAGAGTGGCACCAAGTGCAAAGCCAGTCAGCCCCACTGACGCCGTGTGGCAAGAGGCGATGTGAGACCCATCGCCCCAAGTCTTTGACAGCCCCTCCTCTCCTGCCAAAGAGATTCCTCAGTTTGGTATTTCTGATCCTTCACCACTTGCCTTTTATTCCACTGGCCCCCACGACACTTGACTACTCCTCCTACCGAAACCCTCCTAGCTGGCATACCCGAAACATGCCCAGGGCTCTCCTACACTCCTTTCCAACACTCACACGGCCGCCGTACCTGGCGTTCTCATCCACCTGCCCCAGAGGCTCTTCCTTTAATCGTACGCACCTGCAAACTGTCACTGGCCCCTTTCCTGGCGGTAGGCTCGATCACCAGCCTCTCTCCAATGCCCGGCATGGAGCCTCGGAGGTAATGGCCATCTAGTAAATAGTGGCTGAGGCCAGCGCTCCTTAGGATATGGATAAAGGCTTGAAGTAATTCTTGAAAGCTCTTTCCCAAAACTAAACCGAAGCCAGGCCTCGGCCGTATGTCGCTTGCCGGGTATCCTCACTGCCCTCTGTCTCTGGCCCATTCGGGACTGGTTCCATTCTCTCTCTCTCTGCTCTCCATTTCTAGACCATACGTGGACCTGGTGAACCTGCTGCTGACCTGCGGGGAGGAGGTGAAGGAGGCCATCACCCATAGCGTCCAGGCGCAGTGTGAGCAGAACTGGGGAAGTCTGTGCTCCATCTTGAGCTTCTGCACCTCAACCATCCAGAGGCCCCCCACGGTGCCCCCTGAGCGCCAGCTCCAGGCGGACAGAGCCAAGCTCTCCAGGACCCATCACGGGGAGGCAGGTCACCACCTCTCAGAGCCCAGTAGTCGGGAGACGGGCCGAGGTGCCAAGGGCGAGCGAGGTAGCAAAAGCCACCCAAACGCCCATGCCCGGGGCCAAGTAGCTGGCCACGGGGGCCAGGGAACTTCTGGAAGCAGCGAGTGGGAGGAGGAACAGTCTGAGTATTCCGATATCCGCAGGTGAAAGAAAGGCCTGGCCGGGAAATCTTTCCTCCATGCCGTCCATTTTCTTCTCTATGGACATTCCAAAACATTTGCCATTAAAGAGGGGGGATGTCACACGCAGGATTTGGTGGGGATTGCGGACTTGATGGAGGTGCGTGCTAGCGGGCCGAACAGGTGAGGCAGAGGCGGCCTAGGCCGCAGCGGGGTCTCGGCTGTGCCCCGGGGGGGTTCCACACTTGCACATCCCGAAGTGAGCGCCACGCGGCCTCCTTGCAACTTTGTCTTCTTTCCATCCGTGGAGCCACTGGGCGGCGGCCTGCGGTTTGCTCTGCTGTGGGGGAGGTGGGCCGGGGAAGGGCGGGGGTCGGCAGCCCGCGGGACTGGACCGGGCACTCGGTGCTGTCTCAGCGGAGGGCGGGCTGGATCCGGGTGCAGGAGGGAACGTGAAAACCATGCTGGGAGTCAGAAGGGTGGAGAGGAGACGGGGGCTGTGTGGGCGCTTGGTGCCAAACAGAAGTTCAGTTTCTTGCATGGGACCTTGAGGTTTGGAGCTGCTGGGGACGGGGAGGGCAAGGGTTCTAAGTGTAATTTCTGAGCCATTGTTCTGTCTGGGGGACCAGGTCCGAGGGAGTGGTCCCTGTGTGTTTGTATATTAACCACTGCTTCAAATCTCTATTTCACTTTTTTATTTATCCAGTTACATCTACATACCTGTCGTCTAAATAAATGGCTTTCAAACAAAGCAACTGGGTCATTAAAACCAGCTCAAAGGAAAAAGAAATACAGCCCATCTTTTGGGGCTGATTTTTTTTCTCTTTTGAGTGCTCTTTTAAAAGGAATCAAAGAGCAATGAAGCTGTGCGTCTGCCTGCCCGGTGTGGGCTCGCAGCCACTCAGGGCAAACCACACCCCTGGAGGAAAATGCACGCATGAGGAGTACATTTGACAGATTTTTCCTTAGCATTTTGTTACCCCCACCTTGAGCCTCAGCCAAGATCGATAAAGCTGCATACCTGATGCAATGAGGTCAAGTCGGAAACGGGGCTTCTTGGTGTATGGGATGGAAAGGCGGAGAAGAGAGTGAAGATGGCTGTGATTTCCAGCAGGGAAGGCTGACCTTTTACATAAATGGAGGAGACCGCCAGGAAGCACTGAGGGACAGGATTTTCCAGATCCGGATTGGGAATGTAGCAACGAAGAAAGGAGTCCGAGTGGACAAAAGAAAGGCAGAGAGGAGGGACAGAACTAAAAATCCAAGGCAAGGAGGGAGAGGACTGTAACAAAGGGTCAGCGGTGGGGTTCTTGTGGTTGGTCAGAATGTTCCACAGACAGGCCTTTTCTTTCTTGCCTGCCGGGTTGTCACATTAAAGCTTCTCCTTCCTTGCAGCCAGTACTCAAACAGGAGGCCAGTATTATAAGGAGTACACAGGTGTTCTGGGCCAGTTCCTTCCAGAGCAGTGGTCAGCAAACTTTTTCTGTAAAGGTCCAGGTAGTAGATTACACCATTTTCCATTGGGTGGGTCATGTGGGTTCTGTCACAAGTACTCAACTGTGCCTCTGCGGCAGGAAAGCAGGAATATATAGACATGGGTCACCAACAGGCCTGGCTCCACGCCAGTAAAACTGCATTTAATAGGTGCCCCCCTGGATCTGGCTCTTGGGCCTGAGTTTTCTGACCCCCATTCTAGTGAGCTGGAAAAAAGTAAGCATCCTCCATTTGTATCAGCTTATAGCTCTCCCTCAAAACAACCTGAGGCCAGAGATAAAGAAGCTAAATTTATCTACTCTAAAATAATTTGTCCCAGGGAATGCCCTTACCCAAAATCCAGCTAGTATTTATATACCCCAAACCCAATCTCATCAGTGCCAGGACATGGTGCTGGAAGGTCAGCTCCCCAATCGTAATCCACGTTAGAAAGAAACCATTGGGGGGGGGGGGCGGAAGGGGACAAAATGCTGGGAGAAACACCTAGAAAGAGCTAGAGCTGCAGAAAGCAGAAGAGATGGTGCACTTAATCCAGCTCTGCCCTCAGGGGGAGAAGGACCGGTGTGTCAGGCTCTGCCATGGGAACCAAACGTAAACCATGGCTGTCTCATGCCATGGGCCACTGCAGCATGTTACTGTTTTACTTACATCACTCAAAAGCTGAAGCAATAACATTCTCCCGCGTTGCTGGGTCAGCTGTTCATTTGTTCGCCGGCTCCTGGGCTGGATGTGTGAAAGGCATCACTTTTATATTTTCCTCAGTGTAAATGTTTTATGTGTTCGCCTACTGATGTCCCATTTGTTGCTTCTATTGTAAATATTTGTCATTTGTATTTATTATCTCAGTGTTTTCCCCCAAGGCATAAAATTGCTTACCTTGTTCATTTGAACCCCTTCACTGATCTCTGTTGTATATTTTTCATACCACTAGCGTGTTGCTTCTCAAAAGTCAGGTAGATCGCATTTCATTCTGGTTCTTAATGTTTTGAAGTATACAATAGTATTTATTGCGAAGGTTCTTTGGCCCAAAACGGAGTAAAGTCCAAAGTCCTGTAAGAGTTGACAGAGGCAATCTAAAATGTAAGCAAAGTAGTCATTAAAAATAGACACTCAACTTGGGCTTCATACTTCATACAAATTTACTCATGAGCCTTCCTTTAAGGAAGGATGTGGATTTCCAAATAAAGATACGATGTTTATTTTGAGCTTTGCATTTTAACAAGATGATCTGAACACCTCTCCTTTGTATCAATAAATAGCCCTGTTATTCTGAAAGGACAGGACCAACCTCGTACAGCAAAATGCTGACACCTGAAACCAAATAAATAGCAAACACCAGCTCAGAGCTGTGGTCATACTTAGACAAACACACATACACACACACACACACACACACACAGAGAAATTTAAACTTGAACCAAGTAAAAGGCTTTGCTAGAACAACATGGAAAAACAATGCTACCAGAGCCCATTTCCTAAGGAAGAACAACCTCATCTGATCTCAGAATTGGCACCACGTGAGCTTGTTAAGTCATAATGTCTGTTTCTGTTATGGATTTAGGCAGCAGGTCCTGAACATTGTCACATGGCATTATTTTTCTCCATTCATTAATAAAGATTTTAAATACATGGCTTGCCCTTGAGTAGCGTTATTGTCTGAGAGCGCTTCGGATAGCCAGGGCACGGGGGGAATGGCTGTGTGCAAGTGAGTTTTGAGTCCGTTTAAAATGCTGGATGCTGGGCGCCTGGGTGGCTCAGATGGTTAAGCGTCTGCCTTTGGCTCAGGTCATGATCCCAGGGTGCTGGGATCGAGTCCCTCATCGGGCTTCCCGCTCCTTGGGAGCCTGCTTCTCCCTCTGTTTCTCTCTGTCTCTCATGAATAAATAAATAAAATCTTAAAAAAAAAAAAATTCTGGATGCTCAGTTTACAGGACGGGAAACCAGGTGAAGATGACCATCCTGGTTTCTCCTCCATTAGAGGCACTCTGTCCAAAACACTGCCTGAGTCACCAAGACGAAGAACAAAGTGAACTCCATGCAGCCTGCCTGGAGGCGCCAGCCCCCCACCCCATTAGGGCCGTCCTCCCAGCTCCCTCTGGTCTCACCTGTGAGTCTCCCCCTGTGGCCTGGCCCCTCCTTCTTTCAGACTGAGCTTGTGGCAGATGCCAGCAGCATGACAGCTCAGTGGCCTGGCACCAGCAAGGAAGCTCGCTGCCTCCTCCCCAGGTCCTCCTCACCACAGCAACACAGAGCTGGAGTCCCTGGTTTCCCATGGTGTGCCCACCGAGTGCCAGGCACCCTGCTATGCATTTCACATACATCCTCTCACCCTGACTACATCCTACAATTAGTGGGTATAGTCCCCATTTTACAGGCAAAGAAACTGAGATAGGGAAAGGTAAAGCAGCTGGCCCCAAACCAAACCATGCAGCTAGCGAACAGTGCACCCAAACCCAGATCTGTGACTCTAAGCCCACCTGCTTTCCCCCACTTCATCCTTAGAATCTCCACGTTTGATTTATTCTTAAGTTAAACCAATCAGTATTATTCCTATTTTACACGAGGCTTAGAGAAAGAATAATTATACTCTTATATTTATAGCACCTCCAAGGAGCTCTGCTTTAGAACAGAAAGGAAAATTGTTGCCCTCACCTTTCCTCTCTGCAAAGGCTCAAATTTTGGTTCCGATAAAGGAGAGCAGGAGAATCACGGAGTCTCATCACGTTCCTGTGCACGCAGGTAATTTTTTTAAAGATTCTCAGGTGTGGTTGAGGGAAGCTTTGGGGAGAAGCCGGCTTTTGTGAATAGGCAGCCGGAGCTCTCTCTGCGAAGCCCACCCAGTCGCCAGTTCTGAGAAGCCAGGGTCCCCTGAAGCCATCACCACCGTCATCCCCCTCCTCACGACACCTGCAGTTCCTTGTGAATATCATGTGCCCCCGCCGTGTGCTTTACAGGCATTATTTCTGAACCCCATTTTGCACATGGAGAAATTGAGGCTCTAAGGCATCTTAATACGCCTTAATATGCACCTCAATATGCCTGGAGCTCGCCCAAGGCCAGCGAGCTCTAGAGGTGCCACGCCAACCCACCCCAGGGCTCACTCTGCTCAGTCTTACTCGCAGTGTCTTCCCCCCACCCCCCGGGTGTGAAAAGGTAGGTGAAATACACCACATTCAAACATGGCAGCTGGCTCCCCCCAACCCTTGGGCCGGCTCCAATCCATCAGTGCAGGAATTATTAGACTGTGGGAGGAAGAAGGCAGAGGGGCTTCCAAGTATGCTGGTATTTAAGCAAAATTTCCAAAGGAAGAGGGAGCTGCGTGCCCCAAAATCGGGAGACAGAAATCTGAATTTGTTCTAAAGTCAACAAAAGAGAAAGCCCCCTGCTGAGGAGGGGACAAGCCTTGGCCAGAGAACAGGTTTCATGTGAAATTATTTTTTGTGGGCGTAGAAGAGAAGAAAAGAGCAACAGAAGCCTTGGGCTAGGAGTCATGCGTTGCTGCTTGCATAAGCAGATCAGCTTTTCTCACTCCCCAAAAAGAACACACACACAAAAAGTCACTCCCCGAAGAGAACGGAAAAAAAAAAACCACAAAGCCAACCTAAGCTTATGCATGCAATGGGCCCCACCAGGATGAACCCTGACGCTTGCTCAACAGAATCCAAGCCCCATGGCTCCTGAGGGCGTGCATCCCCCTGGCCGCCATGGACCATCAGGTCGGCCGGGCAAACTAAAACTGGGAGGGACAAGAAAAGCACCCCCGAGGAATGCTCAGAGGCAGGGCAACCATTCACAAGATGCAGAGGAAAAGCAGCTGGTTCTATTTTTCCTTAGACAGCTCCCAGGATTTTTTATGGTTCTTCAAGTTAAGGAGAGTGCCCACGTACATGAGAAGTGGCCTGCTAATGAGGATGGGGACCGTCCGCTTGCTGGCCCTCCTGAGTCAGCGAAGGACTGAGGGTGCTAAAGACGGCTTTGCACAGGATAGATGATCAGGCCCTAGAATTCTGCCCCAGTGGTTTACTGCTATGTTGACAAGCTACCTCCGAAACTGAGTAAATTAAAACCATCACTTTCTTTTGCTCACCATTTTGTGGGTCAGAAATTTAGAAAGCATTCAGTTAGGTGGTTGGTTTCTTATCCGCACGGCATCTGCTGGGGCAACCAGGGCTGGAGGGTCCCCTCCCCTGGTGGCCCCTTCAGAATGGTGACTCAGTGGCTCCTGGCCTCCCTCTCTTGTCTTTCCATGTGGCACCTCATCCCGCAAGACTTCTCAAAGCATGGCTGCCTCAGGGTGACGAACACTGATGGGCTTCCGTAAGAGAACTTAGAGAATGTTGCAGCCCATTCTTCAACCCCAAACTAGGATTTTGATTTCACCCTTGGTATCGTAACAACCCCGAGATCTGAATGCCATGAGAGAAGAGATCATGTCACTTGTACGAAGTTTCATGGTTGCCCAGCAGCCAGCCATTACACAGAGTGCACGAATGAATGAATGAATATCTAAAAGGGTGCCAAGTTGTCACATCAGATAAATTTCAACTCACTTCTAAAGTAAATATGACCCTCTGCCCTTACAAGGGGCATTCACATGTCATAGAATCGGTGAGTGCATATCAAAATTGAAAATGCCTGAGAAGCCTGCAATTTGGGAATCAGGAGACATAGACAGGAATACTGATCTTCCTTGTCTTGCACTAGGTAAATCTCTCTTACTCTCTCTTTTGTAATAACAACTAAAAAAAATAAATCAGGACTGACCCTGAGCTTTTGGTAAATCAGTTAAACTTCCTTCAGCCACAAAATAAGGAAACGACCAGCTCCCTGCTTCCCTCACAGGGGTCAGTGAGGCACAGTATCTGGAGCTGTGCAAGAGTCACGATACGTAGGAAATGCTTTGAAGACCATGAGCTGTCCTGTAAACGATGGATATTATTTCTCCTGCATTTTGGAAGGCTCCCTGCTACAGCCAAGAGTACACATGAGATGAACTACCCAACCTTCCCACTGTCCTGGTGGTTCTACGAGGCAGCTCTGAAGCCTTTCATGGCCAGGACTGGGGACGGGAGTGGAGAGGGCAGCTGTGCAGGGCGGGAACCTGCCTGAGCCAAGCATGAGGGTCCGAGGCCAACCAGCAACCAGCTGGGGACCCTGAGCAAGGCCCAGTCCCTCTGTAGACGCGAGAGTGGCGGCTGAGCAGCTCCCCAAAGCCTCACCTCCTGCTAGACGTGAGTTCCAAGGGGAGCTCCAAGGGGCAGGCTCGGCCAGACAGCAGCAGGACCTGCTAGGGAGCAGAGGGCCTTCCTGCCAGGCTCCGTCTGCAAACCTCAAGGCAAGGTACCCACAGAAAAGCCAGTTCATAAACCTCCTTAATGAGAAAGGAAAGCAGAGGCTGACAGAGATGAGGGAGAGAAGAGATTCAGGGCCAGAGCCCACTCCGCTCTGCTCCGTGCCAAGGCTCCTGAGAGTTTGACATTTGGAAAAGATCTGGCCTGGTGGAGCCAAGGATTTGGGACAGGGCTCCTTCCGGCTCCCGGGAGTGTCAAGAAGAAGAGAAGGAGGAGGAGGAAAATGACTCAGCTGAAATGAAGAGAAATGTATTTTTAAAAAGCAAAACGATGAAAGGCACAAAGGAACAAAATGGAGCCCCAGGATGGGGTCCAAATGCCTTCTCAGAGTAAGTGGGACGAATCTGCAAAAAGCTCGAGAGCTCACTAGGGTTTCTAAACCAAGAATAACACCACGAAAATGAAGAGAGTCTTCGGGGCCTGCCAGGTCTGTGGTCCCCAGGGGCTGGTGCCCACCTCTGCAAAAGAGATGCTGAAGGCCACCCAGCAGGGCGGAAGCTTCTCCACACTTTTGATTCGGACAATGTAGTGAGTTCTGTGACAGAGGAGTCGGGTAGAAAGGTGACCTCGGGCTCGGGCTCGGGCACCTCTCAGGGGTCTGGAGTGCCCTGGGACTCCTCCCTTGCTCTCTTACATCCACAAAACCATCAGGGGCACCTCGAGGAGGGAGGTGGAAGGAGGCACCCTCCTCAGAGGCTGACACAACTCCATCCCCTCCGACAGCCAAGGTCAGATGACCCCGATTGCAAAAGCTTCATCTTGAAATATTCAGTGAAGAACAAGCGTGGTAATGAGAAGAGATGGAAGAACAAAGAGAAGCCACAGCTCTGTGTCTCCCTTCCCCTGGGTCATCCAGTAAGTGCTGGGTCCACAATGGGGTTCCGCCTCCTCCGGGGCAGGGAACTCCGCGGAAACTCACATTTCCAGAAAAGGGGAGGTTGGGAGGAAGAGTTCATTTCAGTGTGGGCTAAGAACTGCAACCCCTCACAGGGTCTGTCCACCCTGCCACCTGTCTTAAGGCTCTCCCAGCCTCCTCTTAGCCAGGGCTTCCTGTCACTGGGGAAACCATCCACGGGTGTCTTCCTGGGAGGATGCAGAGCAGGGAGGCCAGCCTGGCAGGGAGCAGGATGCAGAGGAAGACCCCAGGCAGGGGGTGGCGGATCAAACTCCACTGCCCCAACTGTCCTGAAGCCAGGCCTCCCCTGCCCCTTAAGAGAAAACACCCTGATTATATCCCCTACACTCTGACAGAAAATAGGAAAGCAGCAGAGAATTCCTGTCCCCCCCACCCCCCGCCCCGGACCCTACATCATCCCAGAATCTTCTGGAAGAGAAGCCATTCCTCTGACACATTCAAACAAGTGTCCGCACAGGAAGGGGGCCTGGGGCCTGGGGATGGGGGGCCCTCTGGCCTCCTAGCGGCTGTAGCTCTGCAGAGCAATGGGGCCCGCTACCCTCTCGAGGCCCTTCCCTGCTGGGCATGAATGTCCTGGGAGTCCTTTACCAACCTCTGGGTTTCTACACAGACGCCCACAGGCAGAGATGGAAGTAACCTCCATACATATGTTTCCGGGGCCTGCGGCCTCAGAAGAATTGTCATTTAGGGGAAGCAGAGACGGCATTAAACGTGCAAGAGATTTGTTGGGGAAAGGCTGGGAAGGATCAGGCAGAGCAGGCCGGAGCTGGAGCAGGCAGGCCGAGCCTCAGACCACAGCGCAGGCCTGACACCTGCAAATGGGGAGGAGGAGGAAGGGGGCTGCGCGGGACTGCAGTAAAGTTTTGAGAAAGTGTCAGCCGCAGAGCAAGGTGTGCAGCGAGAGGAGGGCTGCGGTGAGCAGGAATGGCCGGTTCGGTCCCCTACCCGCTGCGGTCAGTCAGTCAGTCGTTGCTGAGAACAGCCTGGACGCTGCGATGGGCCCCAAAGGAGAGGCAGGTGGAGGCCGAGCTAGCTGCACTGCACAGCAGGGAGACCTGAGCCATACACTCCCACTGTGGCTTCCTGGCCAACACGTTTTTAAAACACCTTTAAGCAGGGCACTATACTCTGTTCTTGCCCTTGGGCAAGAGGCGTCACAGGGTTGTTGTGAGAAATGAATAAGAGAATGAATATAAGAGTAATTTTCCAAACTAGAAGGCCCACAGTAGAGGTTCACAAAATCGTGGCTCACAGGTCAAATATTGCCGCTACATGTATTTGGTTGGACTCACACGCTGATTTTTTTTTTTTTAAGCCAAATTAGTTGCCAGCATGTACAAGGCATAAAAATCCAGATTTCCAGCTTCTCTTCAAGAATAAAAACATCCACCAATCCCAAGTCCTCTTTCCAGTTCCCCACAGTCCCTACCACTCCCTATTGTCTTACACCCTACATGTTGCACTAACATACTTGATGAGCCTGGCCCCTGTAGACCGCTTGCCTACACTCATGGATGCATCCAAGCCATTCATGGTCATTCCATTTCTTATGCGGATATAAAGGGGCACATTCAGAAAACCTAAACAGAGTGCCAGGAAATTAAAATATAAGCAAGAAAAACAATAAAACAACTGGGAGCTCAGTTTGGGAAAGTCCCTCAGAAAGAGTTGAATTATGGAAGAAAAAATATAAGAAAGATCAGTCTCAGAGACTTACCATTGAAACAGCAGGAATTCCAGAATAAGGGAACAGAGGAAATGGTAGGGAGAAAATTATCTAAGAAACAGCATAGAACTGAAGGACATGACTTGTCAGACTGAAAAGGCCTAAGGAGGACCCAAGACAGTGAATGAAAAACTGTCCTGCAAGATGCATTTTTGTGAAACTTCTAAACTCCTAGGAATAAAGGAGAAAAATCCCAAAAGCTTCTAAGGGGCAGAGGGAGGAGTTATATAAAAAGAATCAAGAATCAGCATGGTCTCGGACTTCCCAAAACTTCTTGCAGTTTTGGAAGCCAGAAGACAAAGGAGCAAGGCTTCAGCATGCTGAGGGAAGTAATTCTACACCCAGTCCAATCATCAATTAAGTGGGAGTACAATCCAGATATTTTTTAAAACATGCAAAGTCTCAAAAAATTTCCTTCTCAAATATCCTTCCACAGGAAGCTCCCAGAGGCTGTGCTCCACCAAAATGAGGGAGTTAAGTGAGAACAAAGACATAATCAGATCCAGGAAGCAGAGATCTAGCACAGGAGAAAGGGAAGGGACTTCCCAGGGTGATGGTAAGAAGGGTCCAGGGGGAGCAGAGCAGAGGACAGAGGTTGACTGCAAGTGATCACTTCATGGTACTGTCAGGGGGCTTAGGGGTAAGTTAATAGTGGTTAAATTAGTTACAAGAAACTAAGCAAACCAAAAATGAGCAGAAGACTTGAACAGGCATTTGACAAAAGAAGGTGTCCAAATAGCTATAAAGCACACGAAAAAGACCCCAACAACATTAGTCATTAGGAAAATGCAAATTAAGGCCACAGGGATAATCACTCTCCACCCAGAAGAATTGATCAAATTAAGAACGACAGACAATCCCAAGTGCTGAGAAGGCGGTGAAGCAACTGGCCCTTTCATAGGTTGCACACGGGGGCACAAATAGTGCCTACGACCACTCTGGAAAACTCTTTGGCAAGTTCTTATACAGGTAAACATCTATCCATCCTATGGCAGCAACCCTACTCCTAGGAATGTGTCCACGGAAATGAGTACATAGAGCCAGAAAAATACTAGTACAAGAATATTCAGAGTAGCTTTATGCACAACTGCCAAAATCTGGAACCAGCCCAAATGTCCATGGATAAACAAAGTGTGATATTTCGATCCAAGGAATACAACTCAGCATTAAAAAGGAATGAATGACTGAGACACACAATCACACGGATGAATCTTTCAAACATGAGGAGGCTAAGAA
The DNA here is from genome assembly GCF_011800145.1 of Mirounga leonina. NCBI lineage: Eukaryota > Metazoa > Chordata > Mammalia > Carnivora > Phocidae > Mirounga > Mirounga leonina. Next base: position 17,200,154 of record NW_023270231.1, on the reverse strand, counting down.
GCCAGTCAAAAAAGAAGACATGGGGTATGAGTCTAGTGATATAAGGTTAAAAAGAGGAAAAACTAGTCTATGGAGTTGGAATTCGAAACAGTGGTTATCTCTTGCGGGGAGGAGGCAGGGACAGGCAGGTGCTAACTGACAGGGACACAAGGGAACTTCCTAGGATGTCACAGGCCTGGCGTCACAGGTGTATCATATGCAAAAGTCATTAAGCCAGACACTTGGGATATTTATGTTTTACTACATGTGATTTATTCCTCTATAAAGGCTTGAAAGGAAACCAATCAAAAAAGGTACATCATTAATTCCATGAAAAGTAAAAAGTTGTATTTAAAAAGAAAATGTAATCGTGGCACACTCCCTGTAAGTATGGACTGAGCTCAGCTATAAATAGTAATTACTCGGTGGTAATAATGGATAAATACACTATCTGTGGGTTCAACCAGAATCCATACTGGCTGGATGGGCAGGAAGACAGTATGTATGTGAGGGTAGCAGAGGGTTAGGGGATGGGCAAAGAGAGCTAAATTCAAATATTTTGTAGTAGGAAGTCATAGATAATATCTAAAATCAAATAAACAAAAACATAGCAGCGAGACATATTATTCAGACATCTGGAGGAAAACACTGGAAGAAAGAGCTAAAGGACAGCAAGTGGTTGTTGGTGGGGAGGGGTGGGGCAGGTAATTTGGATCTGCTAGAATTAGGTTTGGCAGAAAGAAACAGAAACGCAAAACAAAATCCCTTCATTAAGCCAGAAATGCATTTTTGTGCCAGGTAAAAGTCTGAAGATAAGTAACTCAGGGCTGCTCCACAAAGTTCCCAGACTCTGGTTCCTTTTTCTTATTGCTGTACCACACACATGGCCTCCGGTTTCCAGAGCACCTTATAGTTCAACATGACTGCTCCAGCTCCAGCCATCAAACCCATATTCCTGCCAGCAGGATGGAAAAAGGGTGCATCCACATTGTCTTTTGGGAATGTTTCCCTAACGTGACCACGCAACACTTCTGTGTAAATCTCACTGGCCAGAACTGAGTCCCATGGTCACTCCTCGTCGCAAGGGAGGCTGGAAAAAAACCATCTCTATTCTGGAAAGCCATGTGCCAGCGATGGAAAAAGGAGACTCTGCCAATAGAACTTGTGTTTAAAAATTTTAACTATATATAGGTATTACTTAGCTAAAAATTAAAATTTAAAGGAAAAGAAATAGCACGAGCAGCCACCAGCCCAGTGAAGAGCGGTTTTGCTTGGTGGACCAGCACAGTGGGCTCACTGGTCCTGAGGACACACCTGGGCAGGTGGTTGAAAACACCTAGTGAGAGCAGGACCATCATCTCAGGCCTCCCGCCGGGGCCCGGGAACCAGAAGCAGGCCTGTGGAAGGATCACCGAGAAGCTGGCCTTATGGAGTGACAGTATTGGGGGGCGCGCACAGGGCAATGACCTACCAACAGACCAAGGAACCCCTTGACAACAACCCTGCGAGTAGCCCCAGGCTCTGAAATCTTTCCTCAACTTCCACATTTAGACTGGTGTTTCAAAAAGAGAGAGTTGCACGATGCCCCCGAAAGATGGAAATTGTTATTCCTCCTTTACAGATAAAGAAACAGACGCCCAGAAGTTAAGCAACTTCTCCAGGTCATAACAGCAGTTGCCGAGACTTGACCTCAGGAATCCCCGAGACCGAGTCCCCAGTTTCTCTCCTCCAGGAGACAGGCGCTCCTCCAAGGGGCCTGGCGGCCACCCGCGTCTTTTGGATTCTCTGCAGGGCCACATCAGGCCTGTCAATAAGTCACAAGAAGCAGTGACTCATCTGAAGACAAGATAAACAACAGGGAGGCCCGGTGGGATGAGAGGCCCTGTTTCCTAGGAAGTTGCCTTCTGCAGGGCCGAGAGAGTACACAGTTAGCCGGCAGGAACCCCTTCTGCAAACACCAGCGCGGCAGTTTGCAGACAAAGAGAAAGTGCTGCTGGTACCAGAAACGGGCGGCCGAGCTGGGAGCTGCAGAGTTATTTCAATCCTGAAAGGGCTTTTGTCAAGCCTGGGCTATGAGCCTGAGCATATAGAATTCCAAGCCTTTCCCTTCCCTTCCAATTTCTCCAAAACCAGAAGGGAAAGTCATTCTCTGCTGCTTTAAGGAGAGTTATCTGCTGCCTCCCATCTGAGGATCTCAAAATGTTTCACCAACATTTCTAGGTAAAACTGCATACCCCACGAGTGACTTTGGGACGGTCATTTCCTCTCCCTGAACCCCAGGTCTCAGGGGAGAAGCAGATGGTTCTCAGGGAGACGGAGGCAATTTGGCAGAGGACAGAAGGAGCTTACTGCCCCCCCCCCCCAACCCAGAACCCATCTTGGCCAGATCTGTCTGGATGCAATGGGCTCCTGGGAACCACCCAGAGCCCAGAGCCCAGACGGCCCAACAGGAAAGTGGCAGGTGGGTCAGGGAGAACCTGGTGAACAGAAATAAGCAGAGGGCAAGACAGAGCATGAAGAGGTCAGCAGGAGGGACCCAGCCCAGGGCTCAGCACCTGCAGAGACCCAGGTCAAGGTAGGATCCCACACTCAGAAAGAATCTTCTATCGGGCAAGAGATCCAGGTAGAAATCAGTCAAGTCTTGGTCATCAGGAAACAGGCCTGCTGAGCTTGGGGTCAGAGCAAGGTGATATAATGCTGACTCAGCCAGAGAGACCTTAGAGAAGTTTCACACTCCCTGACAGGTCATGGGACTGAGGCCTACATCTGCAGTTGAGGCAGCTTCGAAAGTTCACAGACCACAGGACAGGGAGCCTGGGAGGCGATTCAGGCTGCTTGGCACCCTCCCTCCTGTCCCTCTGCTTACAGGTCCTTCTTCTCGAAATCATCAGAGGCTAAGCAAGGGACCTCCAAACCAGTCCGGAGACTGTGACAGTAGCCAGGACAAAGCCCCTGCTCGTCCCTCACCCCTTCCTGGATTCCTCCAGCTTGAATGGGCCTTCTAATGTGTGACTTTTATCTCGGACCCAATTCAAATGTTCTATTGTTATTTGCAAGTGACTTACCAACTCACTCTACCCCACCACCCAGCACAATGCCATTTACTCAGAAGAGCCTGGTAAATACCTTTGTTTTTGACTTGACTTGAAAATAACCCAGTCAAGGAAATTTAAAAAGAACTGTATGAGAAAATAACAATATATAAATAAGCATGAAATGATGCCAGGCAAAGAAAAGTTGTAAATTCTGAGGAAGCATTGAAAATACAAGTGAATCAGAAAGAGGAGCCATTAATCTTGGAGAAGGTGAGTTTTGAACCAGGCTGCAGGAGAAAAAAAGAGTTTGGACTTATACATTAGAGTTATTTTGGTTCAAGCAACAGCAATCTAGTTCAAAGTAGCTAAGCCCAACAAAAAAAAGAAAAACGAAGGAAGGAGAGAAGGGATGAAAGAGAAAAGAATAGGGCCACTCTATTGCTCAGGCAATGGGATGTAGGCATGGCTAGATCCGGGTGCTCGAATGATAGATTATCAGGAAACTGCCTCTCTCCATTCTGCTCTCCTCTGTGTTGGCTTCATTCCAAGGCAGGCTCCCTCAAAGGTGGCTTCCTAGACTTAGATCTTACAGTTTTGTCACCCCCGGAAGGAAGAGAGCAGGTAGTCGAGAGGGAATTAAAAAAAAAAAAAAAAATACTGTGGTTGCAAAGAAATTACGGGGGTTGGTTTGCGACTGCTGCAGCTTCACCTGGCATACCCTCAGTAATACACGCGTCCTTAGTTTACCTCCCCTGCAGCTAGCAAGGTGTGGTGCTCTGATTGGCTGGGCTGAGTCACAGGCTCAACCCTGGAATCAGAGAGCTAAGGCCAACCCCACCCTAAGCATGTGGTAGATTTCCCCAAAGGCATCAAGATGCTGCTCCCCAAGAGGAAGGGCAATGGATACTAGGCAGCAAAGCTCAGCAGAACTCTACAGGCACAAGGTGGAGGAGTGGGGGGGGGGGGGGGGCTGGGCAGACTTGACACTCCTAGTACCCGCACCTGGAGCCCAACATTCTGTCTAATGACTCCCCTTGTCGCAAGGCAGTCATACGAAGGTACCAAGCTCCCTGCCTCCCCGCAGGAGATTCCCAAGTGGAAGCCGAGCTTCCCGAGGAGAGCTTGGGGCTCCCAGCGCCGGGATAGATCTGCCGCCCTGCCCTCCCGCCCCTTGGGGCCCACCCCCTGCTCCGGCCAAGGCTGCCAGCTGTGGAGTCTCCCAGCCTCGCAGGGAGGCCGGCAGGTGTCCAGCGGCGGCCCGGAGGCCCGAAGCCCACACCTGCAGCCTCTGCCGGCCCCCAGACCCCGCCGGGGCCCGCCCAGCCGCTGGAGCATGCATGGATGCTCACATGTCGTCCCCGCAGAGCCCAGGCCTCCGGGAGCCGGGAGAAGTGCATCAGCAGCTCGAGCTCTGCTATTCCCTTACACACTCTTCACCTCCTGGACAAAAGAGTTCAGGCCGGCTCATCTGCCTGTCCCCACAGACCTCAGAATCCAGCCGGAGCCAGGATGTCACACTTCCTGCAGCAGCCCCAGGGCTCAGGAGTTCACCCGCCGAACCCCTGCCTGGGGAGCAGGGGTCTTACTAAGCATTACATCCTCCCCCCAAAGCTTCAACAGCTGTGTCCCACCCCCCTCACCGAAGGGAAGTAGACCAAATAAAGCAGCAGGGGGATTACGTGTGCAGGAAAGCTCAGCACAGGATTCCGAGTCCAAAGGTCAGACTCTCCGTCAGGACTCCGGGCAGGTCATTTTTTGGTTTCTGCTTCAGTTCTCCCATTGGTAAGATGGGGCTGAAAAAGATCGTTTCAAGGAAGTGAGCTGGGCTTTGATACAGTTCTCCATCCAGGTTCTGCTGGGCCCCACAGGAACCCAAAACCAAGCCAACCATTTAGAGAACTTTCAGGACTCCCAACCCCACCTCAGGAGAGAGAACTGCAGTCTGGCACAGCTTGCATCTTCAGCTCTCGGTCTACCCAGGGCATGGATAAAGCAGAAATCTGGAGGACGCAGCCACCAGCTGGAGGCTTATGGCTCCCGAAGCATTTCTCAGAGGAGACCAGAGGCGGCAGAGGGGCCGAAGCAGGACAGACCAAAGTGTCCCAAAACTCTAGGGCCTAGGCTCCTACATTGTGTCTGAGAACACCGAAGTACAGGGGGCCTCTGAGGATTCACGACCTGCCGCTCAGAGCACTGCATGTATTTATAAAGACAGCAAGAACAGGGAGATGGAGAGGCAACAAAGTTCAAGGAGAGGGATGAAAAGAACTAAATATATGGCTAGGTCAGAACAGGCAAGAGGGAGGTGGTTCCTGGCTGGTAGTCTAGGACTCAAAAGTTATTTATTAAAAAATAATAACAACAAGAGAGAGAGAAAATTAAAAGAAAAAAAGGTCTGGATAAAGCACCTTTTATGCACCAGACTTCTTATAAAGGCCAGACCCCACTTGGGAGCAAGACTAACTATAAGGCCTTTGTGTACAAGGTGTTTCAAAAGGGCAGACCTAACAAAATCACTTAAATGGGAATTAGGCCAAGTTCTGGCGATTGTACTAGACGATTTTGGTTGCCAGTGGCAGCAGCCCAATTCAAACTGGTTTAAGCCAACAAAGGGAATTTATTGGCTAAAAAGGTAAGGGTCCCAGCTTCAGGCATAGTTGGATCCAGGCTCAGACAGTGCCATGAGGACTCATCCACCTCCTCTCCATCTCTCAGGCCTGATTCTCTCCATGCCAGCTTCATTCTAGGATGCCATGTGGCATCCCTTGGATGCTCCAGGCTTACAGCCTCCTTCCCACTGGCATTCACAGAGGGAAAAAAGAGTTTCTCCTTCCCAAGGGTTCTCATTGGCCCATTTTTTTTTTTTCCCCACAGTCACTGTAGGCAGGGAGAAGAAATACACTGATTGCTCAGAGCAGAACCACATAGGGACTGTCTGATATGAGTCCGGAACTCTGAGAGAAAGGCCTGGACTGGAGATTTAAGAGGGATTCATTGGGATAAAGATAGAGCCATTGCCCAGCTGTGGGGCCTTGAGGGAGTCAGTGTCCCACTGTGAACCTCTGTTTCCTCATCTGTGAATGGGGTTAACGGTGCCCACTGCAGATGGCTGCTATGGAGCGAGAGCAAGATAACCTTTGTAAAGGACGTAGCACAGAGCACTCAACAATAGTGCTACTATTCTTATTTCTATTTTCCATTTGTTTCTCACTTTCTTTTCCCTTTTCCCTGTTTCTACCTTAAGACTGCCAGAGGCTCGCTACCCTTCAGCACTACTCAGTGTCCTCGGAAGTGCTGGGCTAGAGAAATGGAACAGGGCTGGGGCTATAGTGCCTCGTGACCCCCATCCCTCCGTTCCCTCCAACGTGCTCCATCTTGCAGCTGCAGGCTGGGAGGCAGGGGTGGGGCTCCTAGGGGCCGGGGCTGGAGCAGGCGTTTCCACCTGAGGCATCGTGAGCTATCAAGAACCACAGGGCCAGGAAAAGGACCACCAGGGAAGTCAAACGCAGAGCCTCCAAGCATGCATACCTGGTGTGGAAGCATCAAGAAAGGAATGGGTGGAGACGGCCAGGTGAAGAAGGTGGGAACAGGAAAGGGAAGCAGAGGGAAGGGAGAGAGAAGTGACCTTCAGAATCTGACCCTTACTAAAGGCCAGGGAAACACAGCCCGGGGAGCTCAGAGGCCAAGTCAAGGCCATCCCTGAGTTCTAGGAGATTGGAGAAATTTTTGAATTCAGAAAAACATCAGGATAACTCCACCCACTGTTCCTGGAAAGGGCCACACGAAGACAGTAATCATGGCCCAGATGTGGGTGGGAATTCAGTGAGGAGCAGTCATAAGGAAGAAAGAGCAGGCCACCAATTTCAGGAGGCCATCCCAAAACCCTCACTGGTCCTTCCTTCCCTTCTCTTGCCTCTTCAAGAGATTCTTTTCACTGAGAACCTCCCTCCAGACCTTCCCAAGCACAGGCAGAACGGCAGAGCAGGGGAGGTGGGCTCCCCCAGGGTCTGCAGGAGACCAGGCATGACAGATCACTCCGGCTTCCTGTCATTTCTGGCTTGCAGGACTTTGGGCGAGTCGCATCTCCTAGTTCGGAAAGTTGGAATAACCACCTGTGCTTTCCGAGCAGTGGCGGGTCCCAGATGGGGCTAGGATCTGGCAGAGATGGAGGTGAGAGCCGTGAGCCTAGGGAAGCTTTGGGGCTCCCCCGCTGCTCCGCCCGCCAACCACAGGGCCCACCCAGAGCAAGAACAGCTCACCTGGGTTCTCTGGGGGCAACTCTTAAAAGACTTCTACCTCCTCCTCATCCGTCCACCCCTGGCAGCAGACCTCGTGCCTCTCTGGCCTTCTGTGAGTTGGAATTCCTCAGGACAGCTCACTAAGAGACGGCCATGCAGCTGAGGTCAGGACCTGCGTTTTAGAGCCACCTTGCCTGGGTTCAAATACTGCCTCCAAGTCTTAATTAGCTGTGTGACTTTGGGCGAGTCATTTCCCCTTTCTGGGGCCTCAGTTTTGCCATCTGTAAAATGGTGATCACAATAGCTATGTTCAATTACGTGAGCTCAGCCACCAGCACATAAAAATCACTCAGTGATGGTCGCTGCTGTTACTGACATTGTTGTCATTGTTTATTATTATTATTATTATTATTATTATTATTATTATCAGGCTCATGGGTGAAAAGAGGTCTCCAGGAAAATATGTCAAAATCCAGATCCAAGAGAGGCGGCTTTAGCGTTCCTTTGACGTGCCTTTATCATTCGTTTATCACTCCTATGTTTCTACTTCCTTGTCTTCTGGGCACCTTCTTTGTGAGATTGCCCAAATATCCACCCTCCATCGATCAGCAATACAAAAGTGGATGTTAAAAGTCAAAGAAATGGGAAAAGCTAATATCAGACAGCAGCTGGAACACCAGACTGACAGGCAAACGCTGACATCCGAGCAAAGGGGCGCACGCCCGGGGAGCTCCTGCCAGGCTCCCCTCCGGCCTCCCGTGCTGGCGGGCCCTGGTGGCAGGGCCACCAGGAGTGTTATCTGACACAGATCACGCACCACATTTTCCGAGGGGGCCTGTAGACAACAAAGGAGCCAAGGTGGCAGTTTCCATGTGGCAACAGGGCGTCATTCCTCCTCTATAAAGATGATGTTACTGGTCCGCGGTCGTAAGTGCAGAAGTCTCATCAGGCCCTGGAGAGGAATTTGTGTGGATCCTTCTCCAAGCTCCTCCACCTGCGTCTCCCCATTTACCCAAGAACAGTGGGGCCTGTCTGTTGGTCAGCTGGAGAAATTGAGATGAAGAGAGCAATCTAGCAGGCAAGAGGAAGGACCTCAGCCCACCTCGGCAGCATGGGGCCCGAGCACTTGTGAGGCCCTGCTCCCTCACTGATGTTCGAACAGAGCCGGGCCCCCCAGCACGGAGGCTGAGAGGAACAGGAGGTGAGACGGAGGCTGCTCGGAGGCATTAGCGCACAGACAAATGGAGAAAATTCAGGGAGGACTGCATATGGTCCCTATCTTCGCACCAGTAGGCCTGGACTCCGGGTTCCAGCAGCAGAGCCTTCCCTTGTGGGCAAAGGTGACCAGAAAAGGGAGTGGTGGCTCCAGGGAGTAGAAGAGAATAGCAGGAAGACAGAGGTGCCAGGAAAGGTGACTGAGAGGCAGGGAGGGACAAGAGGATGGATGGAACAAGGAGGAGAATTGGAGAATACAACCCACCAAGTGTCCCCAACTCTCCCAAATCCATGCTCTGTGTCTACACGCTGCAGATGGCATGGACGGCTTTATCAGGTCTTATAGATTGTGTCCACACAGCTCCAGGCGGTCCTTAAATGCTATGACCTATGCAAGTAACATCCCCTTAGGTTGTGCAGTGAACAGCATGGACAGCCTTATGCCACCCCCCTGGGATGCATCCATCCCCCGCTGGATGCTCTCCTCCAACTCTATCTCTTTCACCTTGGCGGCCTCCACCCAAGCTTTGCCCCTGACATTGAGACAAAGATATAGAGTGATCACAAGAGCAAGTGGCAAAGCCCAAAGAAAGATGAACAGAGTCTGAAACACCAAGTTCCAGGCCTGCCTTCTCCCCCATTAAAGGGGCTGTGGCCCCAGCTTTGTTGAATCCACTGCAAGGCAAAGGCTACTACACGGGCCCTCCCACCTGTGCTATCCTGCTGGCGGCTGAGTTAGGAGCTACCCAGGCCCTCACTCATCGGTGGGCCCACCATATCACAGGTACACACCTGCCGTGACAGCCCCCTCCCCTGCCCAAACCAGGAACCCCACCAAGCCAGGCTAGACCCAGTCCCACCCAATTGAGGGAGACACCCCGGTCTCCTACCCAGCAAACATTCCTCCGATATCTCCCCCCACCTGCCTGCCCTTCCTCCTGGATAACAAAAATGGATATTGTTCAGACATCTTGCTAAATAAAGCCACTCCCTCTCCCGGGCCTGGCAGATAAATTCTGCTTGGTCTAAGCCAATCTTGGCCATCCTGTTCCGCTTTGCCAGTGAGAGTCCAGGAACGGTCATGTGACTCAGCTCTCCTCAATGAGATGTAAGAAGTGTGCCAAGATTTCCTGAGGCTGCTGACCAAAACACGAGCACTGTGGGAAATGCCCTCTCTGGCATCCTGCTCTGTGAGGATGTGTGGCCTGGAGCAGCTGCAGCCACCTTGTGATCTAGAGGACACATGAAAGTCCCCATGCCACATGCTAGAGATGGTGGAGGGCCTTGATCTTCAAGGCCATGGTGGGGCTACTGAGCCAAACTTGGAGCTGCCTCTTCCAGAATCTTTGTCCATGAGATAATTAAATTCTCTGTAGGTCAAGCCATTGTGGGTAGAGTTTCCTATTACTTGTTGCCAAAGGTAAGCTTAATGATACAACAGTAGGCAAGTTGCTTTCCCTTCAGCCCAGGCCAGAATGCTGCCCTCGGTGCCTTCCAGGGCCCAGGCTTGGGGGGCTCTTGCCCACCAGCCAGAGCATGCACACATACCCTTCTTGGGAACTCCAGACCGCGCCAGGCCTCCAGCAGACGCAGGAACTGAGCCTGGCCCTGCCTGTCATCTCAGGACAGCTGCCAACCAACCCGGGGTCTGTAGACTCGGGCTGCTTCTGTTCCCTCCTCTCTCTAGTCAGCTGCCTCCTAGACCAGCCACAACTTCCCTATGCCTCCATTTCCTTATCTGTAACAGGAGAGTGACGATTTTTTTTTAAACTGCCTTACTTGCTCACAGGGTATAATAGGATCAAAAAACAGACTAGAGAGAAAATGAGCAAAAGCATTCTGTGCATTTTAAAGTGCTAGGTAAGTGTCAGAGCCGTTACTAAAATAATATCTAGATGGGGAAGCTCTTTTGGAAAAACAATACTATGCAAATATAAACCGTCATGGAAAAACTGTAGACTTGACATGGGTGAATTATATGGTGTGCAAATTATATCTCAAAGAACTGTTATTAGAAGATCACTGTGTGTGTGTGTGTGTGTGATCATTGTTACCCAAATCATTATTGTAATGATAGAAGGGGGCTTTGGAACAGGCAGGCCTGGGTCACTGCCACTTACTAGCTGTGTGACTTTAGGCAAGTCACTTTACCCTCTCTGAGCCCCATTTCAGCTATAAAATGGGGTGAATAATACCTAACTCACAAGGCTTGAAAAGGGTTAAACAAGATAATGTATGTATTCCTGACACAAAACAGGTGCACACTAACCTCGATTCCCCTCCCAAGGATATCCTACCAAGTTGATCCCACATTTTCTTCCCAGAACATTCCAGTGGCCAATTGTATCAGAAGCACTGAGGTCCTTACAACAAACCCCTGAATTAGCATGTCTACAGCCAGGGTCCGGGAGCCGCCTGTTCCCAAGCACACAACTATCCTCCAGCTCATTCCTGGTCCCAGAGCTCTGCAGAGTGCACAGGCCTATTTAGCCCTCACCGGTTCAGGGGCCCCTGGGCCTAATGTCCCGGCTCCTTGTGCCACAGACCACAAGGAGGAGGGCTGTTGTAGTCATTCCCATTTCCTGGAAGCTGTTCAATGGAAGAGAGTATGTCAGTCTGTCACAGTCCCTCCAAACCTCTCAGAACAGCCCCCTAACCTCTCCTCCCCCTCCTTGCAGATGAGGGAGAGCCGGAGGCCTTGGACCTCAGCTGGACACCCATGCCCCCTGCCAGCACTGACACCCTTCAGACCCGGCACGTGCCTGCACAGACAGCAGCCCCTCTAGGCCCTAAGCCTCTGGGCGAGGCAGGAGTGTCTGCAACCAAGACAGGCTTGATTTGGTGACTAGCCCAGGGCCAGGTGTGCTGGACCTGACTGCCCAGGGGCCTGCCTGCACCTGCTAAGCCAAATCCAAGCACTTCACAGCTAGTCTCCTAGGGCTTCCACCGTCCTAGCTGCTCCAGCTCCTCACTCTTCTTCCAGCACCAGCAAGACAGCCCCATCCTAAACTGCATCCATTCCCCCACTCCCACCTCAGGGCCTTTGCTCATGCTGCCCCCTAGTCCACAATGTTGGGATTCTCATCTCCCTACTCAATCCTCCCCTGTTTCGAAGCCTCACATGTTCCAAGAAGCCTTCCTAGACCCCTTTATCTGATGGCCAGGATCCACTGTCCATCTCACGACTTGAAACCCATGGTCATGTTCTGTGTGTACATTCACACAACTGATTCAATGTAATACACAATGTGCTGGGCACTTTCTCTGTACGGGGCAGCAGGACAGGCATTATGCAAAAATGACACCATCCTGGTTCCAGTGAGCACAAAGAGGACCGAAACACCATGGAGAACCTTGAGCTAATCACACCTTCGCTATAGGCAATGGGAGCCATCCAGACAAGAAGAGCCCCCTTCCACCTTTTCACATCTGCCCTGTAGCCCAGAAGTAGGCTCTTGTACCTTTTACAGATGAAGAGACTCAGGCTCAGAAACAGAGTGACTTGCTATGATCACGCCAGTAAGTGCCCGAATGTGGATCCACACCCAGTCTGTGCGACCCCACAATCCACAGGAATTCCCTCTACATCAGCTGCCTCTCATTTCAGTGACGACATGTTCATTGATTCATTACCGCTGTATCGTTCTTCCCCAGTGTGTTCCCACTTTTGTCTGGGCTCACACCTTCCCTCCTCACCCTGCATGGCGCACCCTCAGGAGCGGGACATCGGCAGCTTGCTTCCTTCTCTTCTCGGAAGAGCTCATCTCGCTCTGCCTGTATTTCTCCTCCCGGAGCGTGAGCTGCGAATTCGTTTCCTATTCCATAGCGCCACCTGGCGGCAACGGAGAGCACAGCGCGTTTTCGACCAAGTGGGCTAAAGGCTCCGCGCCTCCTCGGTCCGGGAGGCAATCGGAACGTCACCCGGGGAACAAAACCAGCGCTTCCCGCGCAGCCCGCTCCACCTCGGCCTGGGACGCACATTTGCCCCGACTCCACCACGACGCACCCTGCCAGCGTACGAAACAGACACGCAAGCCTTCCCCTCCTCGCCCCGTGCTCTCCCGCCGTGCTGGCGGCTGCTGGGCAGAGTCCAGTACAGACCAGGGGACGCCGGCCCTTCGGTGGAGTCCCCGCGGGTCCGCCAGACCCCAGGCGGGGAAGGGGCCGCCCGGGGCCCACAGAGGTGCCACACGTGGCTCGACGCCGGCCCGTGGAGGGTCAGCCCCTGGTCTACCCCAAAAGCCTCAGCAAGCTGCCTCTTCCTCTGACCCAGGAGGCCACACGGAAAGCTGCCTCCATTCTTATGACATCACTTTAAATGATAAAGGCAGAATATGAAATTGTACATACCGGCTGATCTCTAATTTTTTCTATATAAACTTTCATATGTTACAAAATTATACTTTAAAACCTGGACATATTATACACATTCACAAGGGTTATCTGTGAGTGGTAGAATTTTTCTCTGTATACTCCAACTTTTCCACAATTTATCATGGGGGTGGGAGCGGAAAATATGTGTAAACTCTCTGGAAAATGACAAATGTTTCCCGTGATGCACTGGGGCACTGTGGTGTAGGAACTAGCTTCAAACATGAGGTTAAAAGCCCAGGTCACCCACTCACAGTCTGAGTATCTCTGGGTAAGTCACCTCCCTAACCCTCCCATCCTGTCCTCTGTAAATGAGAAATAATTGTAGCTACCTACCTCACAGAGTTTTCACATGCTTGATCTCATGTATGTGAAAACTCTGATATGGAATGAGTGCTCAATAAATGTTCTTTGAGTGGACAGTGTTTCATACACAGGATTGAGCAGCTCAATGCAAGTGCCAGAAACCCAGCTCAATCTGATTTAAGAAAAAAAGAGAATGTGTTGTGATGAGCACCGGGTGTTATATGCAACTAATGAATCAAACGCTACATCAAAAACTAATGATGTACTATATGTTGACTAACTGAACATAATAATGAAAAAAAGAGAGGCAAAATATATTGTTACCACACTGAAAACTGAAAAGATTGGGGTTTCAGGCACAGCTGTATCAGGGTGCCCAAATGTTACTGAAGATCTGCTTTCTCCATCTCTCAGTTCTTCTTTCCCCTATAGTGGCTCAAGTCTCAGGCAGCCTTTTTCTACACGATAGTGAGACAGCCCTCAGCAGACCTCCACTCACAGCTCACCATCTCAGGCCCCTTACCTGGGAAGGAGCTTCTTTTTTCCAATAATCGAACAAAAGTTCCTCAGCCCTGATTCAAACACTATGGCAAGAGTCTGACTGTCAGACTTGGGGAGTTACAAGCACTCCCCTATGACGGGGGTGCTCAGGGCCTGCCCCACCGAGACCATGTGATTATTTGGGGTGTTTCCCCAAACAAAGCTTGGAGCGCAGTTACCAGAAGGAGGTAGAAATGGCAGTCATCCCCAATGCACATATTAATCAAACAATACGGTATAAAGGCTGTCACAAACATAGGGTCACACCTCCCTTAAGATAGAGATTCTGACAATTAGCTTCCACCCCTGTGAAAGAGCCACATGGTAGTGGGAGGAGTGTGAGGCTGGGAGTTGGAAGGCCTGCATTCTCCATGCAGCCCATCTCACATGTCCTTGAATAAGCAGCCTGGCCTGGCTGGGCCTTGGTTTCTCCACCTGTCCGTGCAGGGCGTTACACAGGCTCACATGCCTCTAGGACCAGGCTGTAAGCAAACGAGTGAAGTGGCTGGTTCCACACAAGAGGGAGTGAGCACAAGTCTCATCTAGAGGACCGGGCTGCAGTATTGTGCTGTGACTGGGGGCTCAGTGTGACCACATCTCTTGGTTTCCCAAGGCGCTCTGTGAAATCTCCTGATTTTTCCATGTTAAAAGCTAATTTAATTGTGGTGATGGTTGCACACCTCTGTGAATTGTGCATGCCATTGTGAAATGCATGGAGCTGAATGCTTCAGTAGGTGAACTGGATGGTACGTGGATTATATCTCAATAAGGCTGCTATGAACTAATTCAGATCTTTCTGAAATTATTCAGCCTTGAAAGGAATAAAGTACTGATACACACCACAGCATGGATTGACCTCGAAAACATTATGCCAAGTGCAAGAAGCCAGTCACAAAAGGCCACCTGTTATATCGTTTCATTTATGTGAAATATCCAGACTAGCAGGTAACAAGCAGGCGGTGGCTTCCAGGATCTGGTGGGAAGGGGGGCTGGGGAGCGACTGGGGTTTCCTTCTGCGGTGAGGAACATTGTTTGGAACCAGATGGAGATAGTATAACATTACGAATGTACTAAATGCCACTGAATCGTACACTTCAAAATGGTTAATTTTATGTAATGTGAATGTTACCTCAATTTTTTTTAGTTGGTTTTTTGTTGTTGTTGTTGTTTAGTTTTTTAAACACTCCGCTAGCCAAATAAAACATACCCGTGGGCTGAACTGGTCCCAGTAGTTGCTGGTTTTTAATCTCGCTCCCTCTCTCAGATGCCTCATTTCCGGGGACCAAAATGTCGCCTCCTGTCAGGGGAGCAATGACCGGCTGACCGCAGTTTATGGCCAAGAGGAAGAGGCATTCTGTCTCCTCGAAGCAGAACCTCCCAGAGATCATTTGAGGCCAGAAAATAAAAGTCTGCTCACGCTGGAAGCAGGCCAGGGGCTGGGGGTTTTTTCCAACTGCCCTTTGCCCCAGTGAAGGGCAACGGATTGCATCTGGGTGACAGCGAATGGACTTTGTTGACACGGCCCAACTTTAATTTTTGTGAAGTGAATAATTAGGCTGTCATCCCTTCGCTCCAGAGCAATTAGTGGCCTGCAGGGGGATGAATGTGCCCTATTATCAAGGGGAATTATAAATAGAAGAAAGCGCAGGGGCGGGAGACCTGCACAGCATCACCTCCTGCCCTTCCGCAGGCCCGCCTGGTCTCTGCAGCCCGACTGTGTCGACTCGCCTCCGGCTGACAGCTTGAATCCCAGCTGCCATCCAGAAGGGCTCTAAATTCTGCCTCTGTCATCTGAGCCTGTCCAGAGCAGGGCCGGGCAGCCCAGCTGAGCAGCAGGAGAGCCGGGCCAGATAAACGCCTTTGGTGCAGTTGACTCCCGACTCCAGGGTCCGAAGGTGTCTGGTGCTGAGCAGAAGGGGCTGGGCTCCGCCTGACAGGCCAAGGTGTTGGGGACGCTGAGTGACAGCGGGCTCAGTGGCTCCCCAGGTCCCAGCAGGCTCCTGGCTGGGAGCGGCAGCCCCCAAAAGGCACAGCCAGGGTGGGAGGCTCATGCTGGCATCCTTTCTCCGTTTGCCTGACTTCGGCCAACATCTCGGACGAGTTCGTAACCCTCTCTGCAAACTCTTCCATCTATCAGACTGGATCGAGATGGTTGCATGGTTCAAGAAGGAAAAAATGTGTGTCACTGTAAGGGGAAAGCAGCAGTCCAAAAAAAATGCAAATAGTTACAGCCAGAAAGCAATGATAATAATAATTTTAACGTTTATAAAATGGGGTCAATGCGCCAAGCACTTTTAATATATTAACTCATTTAAGCCTCTCAAAACAGCTTCATGAGATAGGTGCTTTTACTGTCCCCATTGCACAGGTTTGTAAACCAAGGCAGCCAACAGTTAGCTAACTTGTCTAAGTTACACAGCCAGGAGGTAGAATTCAAACTCGGACTCTCTGGCTCAAGTCCACGCTATTAACTACTATTTCTATGGTTTATACTTCAGTCAATGAGTGAAGAAGACCAGGGATAGGAGACAAGAAGGAGTGGTGGGGACTATGGTGTACTAAAACAGCACACCCAGACTGGAGGGGGCAGCCACCAGCCAATGTGCCGCCTTACAGGGACAAGGACTCCATTTTTTTCAAAAGAAGCCGAAATATGAATTTAACATGAAATCCGATTTTCAGATGTTGGCAACTAACCCAAAGCTTTTAAAAACCCTGTGCAAAATAAATAAATTTTAAAAATGTAAAATAAATCAGTAAAAACACTGTGCAGACCAAACAAAGCACCTCTCTGAGCCACCACTTTGGAGTCTTGATGCAGAATGATGTCCCAGCTCTAGCTTCACTGGGATTCAATATGAGTTGAAGTCCAGCCTCTTCCCTCTCTAAGGCAGCTTTCCACGAGAACAAACTGAGGCATGCTGAGGGCTGTTTTGCCACCATATGGAAAGAGCCCCCCTGAGGTTTGAGCCAGGACAGGGAAAAGAGGAACTGAGAGATGGAGAAGGCAGATCTTTAGTAACACCATTTGAGCACCCTGACACAGCTGTACCTGAAACCCTAATCTTTGTAGTTTTCAGTGTTGTAACTTAACTATATTCTGTCACTCTTTCTTTCTTAAACTGTATTGAGCTGAGTTTCTGGCACTTGCATTGCACTGCTCAATCCTAAGTGTATAAACACTATTGACTCAAAGAAATTTTACTGAGACAGAGAGAGAAATTGGAGAGACAATCCCATAGTCCAAGCACCTGGGTTCCAGCCTGGGCTCTACCAGCAGCCATGTGACTTTGAACAAGTCACTTACCCTCCCTGGGCCTTTGCTTTCTCATGTATTAAATAGAGATGATAATAATTTCTGTGTCGCAGAGTTGTTGGGGGCCTGGATGAAAAGGAGGCAGGAACCAAGCCTGGTGGACCACAACAAGGTACCTCACAGATGTGGGAGCCACCTTGCACAGGGGATCTCGGCCTGCAGTCTGCCAGGATAGGTAAAAGAGAAGCAGCCCCAACCCCGTGCAACCAACAGCCCATCTCACAGCTGCTCCCCGCACCTTCCACCTTTCCGCTCACACAGCCAGGGGTGTCAAGACAAACACACACGCCCTGGAACCTATATACCCCGAGGCCCCGCTGACCACGTCTCCATACCCTCCAGGATGGAGACCACTTGCCAGATGCTGCGGGCCGGCCTCTCACCTGACACAGAATTTTAAAATTAGAGAAATATTAAAAATAGAGAAAATGAACAATGCCCCACAGGCCCATAAGTAATTTGGTGCATATTCAACTAAGTAATTATTTCTATACACAAAACCAGAAATTACACGCAGTATATTGTTTATGAACCTGGAGTCAGATGCACATGACAGCTGCCTTCTGTACTTATCTTAGAGGTCCTTCCATGTTCGCATATGCTACTGTATTCTTACTAACGTTGCTAGAGTTTTGTTATATTTTCAAGTAGTCCCTTGTAGATGGATGTCGCTTCCGGGTTTTTTTTGCTGACATAAGCAGAGCCACCGGGAGTATCCCTGTACCTGTAACTCTGGTCACTCCGGGCACCGAGGAGGGGGGTGGGGGCGGGGGAGGTTTCTATATGGCTGATTCTTAGAGTCAGAAGGGCTGGTAAAATTATGAGTCCTTTCATTTTCTTTGATTTTGTTTTTCAAGTTATTTTGATTTTTAAAAATGTATTTACTAAGAAAAGTGAAGAAACCTAAGGTAAACCTCACGAACTAATGAAAAACATCCCTGTGACCCACAAAGATACCATGACTTACCACAACAGTGGGTGTGTAGTTATTTAAAAGACTCCAGGACTGAAATTCAGAGCTTGCGCTTAGGGTTACCTTTTTAAGACAGGGAAGCCCCCGGGGTTTTCCTGAGTCCCCTCCAATCACTCTGGATGGGGTGAGGCCACTTAGGTCCTCCCTGGTGGGGAGGGAGACTAGGGCCAACAACACGGAAGACCCAATTACAGGGAATTAATTTGTACCTAGAGCTGAATTCCAGGAGAGAGTACGGGAGAGGACAGGAAATAGAGAGGGAAACCAATGAGTCCAGAGGCTTGGGTTAGAATCTTGACTCTACATTTATTAGCTTTGTGGTCCTGGGCAAGCCATTTATCCTCTCTGACCCTCAGACTCTTCCTCTGAAAATGAGTGTAATCGTTCGGCCTTACAGCTCTGTGAAGGATCCAGCATAATGCCTGGCACGTAGCAAGTGCTCTATAATCTTTAGCTAACTCAGAATCCTTGAACTCTCCTCTGCATTAATCGAACGAAGTCTGTCTGGATTCCCAGGGGGTAGTGCGGCAACGCTGCTGCAAGCATTTAGTGACCAATTAATTGACTGATTCAGGTGGTGAGAAATGGCTGCAAATGACTCTGAGCTTGGCATTGGCTGGCTGCCTCACCGCCCCAAGAAACAGGTGGTCTTGACAGGGCCCGCCATCGTTTTGGGGGCCGATGCAGTGGCTAACGGGTTGGAGATGCAAGTACGACCATGGTGTGGCACTTCTGTGTAAGAAATGACTTTTGTTTGTGCGGTGCCTTCTTCCTGGCACACCGTCTTCTCTCTCCAGCAATCCCGATCCTTCAAAGCCTGACTAAAGAGTTGTCTCTCCAGCAAGCACATCCCAGTCTACCCCTGATTTTGCATCGCTTCAGCCCACAGGCCTACGGTTTGGACACACGTGTGCACACACACATGCACACGCAATGGTCTTACAGTATTTTGTGCTTGCTCAAAGTCCCTGACTGCTTTAGGTGCCTACATCAGGTCCCCCTGACCGAAGTCTAAGCTTCTGGAAGATGAGGCATCTCCTCATTCTCAGATCCACTAAATGTCAGCTACTTAGTCCATACTACGCACCAGGTGTTTCACCTACCTTATTTCATTTACTCTTCCCAACATGATTTAAATGTCAGTGTGCTCAGGGGCGCCTGGCTGCCTCGGTTGGAAAAGCATGAGTCTCTTGATCTCGGGGTTGTGAGTTCAAGCCCTACGTTGGGGTGGGGGTAGAGATTACTTAAAAATAAAACCTTTAAAAAAATAAAAATAGAAAATAAATGTCAGTATGCTCAATGTACAGATGCGGAAACTAAAGTTCAAAGAGAAAGAGGTGGAGTAACTCATCTAAGGTCACAGAGCTTAGCACTCGAGACAGTGGCACTCAATAAATAATTTCAAATGATTGAATGGATGGATGGATAGACGGATGAAGAGAAAGCAGGTCAGTGGTAGACCCAGGTCTACCTGACTCCAACAAAATCTTTCCATCTGAGAGTAAGGGAGATCCTGGTTTTTAGCACCCAAAGTAGGCACACTGCATGCACCCAATCACTGTCAAACCTTCCCTCCCATGCGCAGTAGCAGCTGAGCATCCTTGTTCCAAGACCGGTGCTGGATGCAGCCACAGGTATGGGTGAGCCATGAGACGTAAGGACCAAAGATTCTCCTCCTCCCTCCTTCACACCAAGAATGAGTTGATGAGATGAGGTTCCACGGAGAGGATTTAGGTGGGATTCGGTTTTCCTGGGACACACCCGGTTAGCAAGAGGCTCCCCCTCGCCGGGCCACAAGGGGGCAGCAGTTCAGCCTCTGCTGGTATCCACCCACCCCCGGCGGGCAGGGCTGGGTCCGGAGGCTGCTGTTGGCGGAGCGGATTCCACCAGGCCCCGCCTGGCCCCTCGCAGCAGGTTCATTCCTGCACCTGCTGATGGGGTGGGGTCACCATACTGGACTTGCTTTAGAAAACACTGGAATAACCAAAATATCAGTGCCTGCCATTAGGGGGCAGCTCAAAACAATCACGGCAGGTAGAGCGTAGCCCTGCACAGCCTTTATGAAAATATGGGGCCCCTGCTGATGCAGAAAAGTCCCCAACATACATCGAATGAGAAAAAGCCGAGTGTTCCAACATGTGCATAGTGTGACCTCATTTGTGTACATTTTAAATACATGTAAATAAGTATATGTATTATTCGTCTGCTAGGCCATACAAAAGAAAATTCTTAAAGGAAATCCAAGTGGCTGTTTTAAAGCTACCTCTGGAAGAAGAAGCTTTACTTTTTCTTTTCTGCCTTTCTGTGCTGTTTGAATTACTTTTTGGCATTGGAATGTATTGTGTTTTTTGTTTGTTTGTTTGTTTTTTAACTAACAAGGGTGGTCTGGAAATCAGGATTTCTGAAGACTTTTTTATTTCCTTGCTTTTCCTTTTTCACCTGTTTTTAGATTTTAACCTAATTGATACTGTTTATAAAGGAGGAGGAGAGCAGCCTTGTAGGGCTTGCTGCTGGCCCTGCCTCCGTAGCCCCCGGGGTGGGGGATGGGCAGCTGGTAGCAGTGGGCTCCACGATGCCCCTCTCTCTCCAGGGCAGGGTGGCAAGCTCCGCCCTGGAGCACAGGGCCCAAGACACCCTGAGCTACCAGGAAGCTGGCACCATTTGATTTTTGGTGGCCGCCTTTGAGGAACCAGGGCAGGGCCACTGGGTACTAAGGGCTTGGTGCTTGGTACTACAGTCCCAACCAGGAAAGCCCTCCGGCCTGCTGACATAGAAAATGGAGCTTCCCAGCAGGGCCTGTGAAACAGAGCTCTAGGAGAATAGCAGAACCATGGCGTTGCAAAGGCAACAGTATGACCTTGGGATCTGCCAATCCAACCTGGGCTTGGGTCAGTGCTGCCCTAACAGGTTCATCAGCAGATGGGCCTGGTCTAATAAAATGGGCAGTGCTTTAGAACCCAGCAGATTTGACTTTGAACCTGGCCCCCGCATCTGACAGCTGGGTGACTCTAGGTGAAAGATTTGACCTCTCTGAGCCTCAGTTCTCTCATGTGCAAAATAGCAGTTATAAGAGCTTTGTTATAAAACTTAGCATTGATGTACACAAACCACCTAACAAAAAGATTGGCATGTAAGAGGCATTTAATTAATAGTGACCATAATCATTACCATCATTATTATCTTCTTCTTCTAGAAAGGAATTAAACCATAAAACCAAATGGAATGAGAACTGGAGAAAGTCTCCAGTCTGGCAATTGTCATCTAATTGTCCCAGGTCCATCTCGGAACCAGATCAGTGTCTCCTCAAAATTGGAGAGGACGCCTATTCCTCTCTGAACCCTACATCTGAAACCAAAGCGCCCCATTCAAGGCACCGACCCTCCCTCCAAAACCTGCAGTTCCGCGTATTCTCACTTGGAGGCAACATTGAGCTTCGGATTTCAACCTGCTGGGGCGCGCTCCCCGTCTCCTCAATTCTCCAGCCTCATCGGCCAAATCACAGATGCAAAACTGGGCCACTCTTTACTCTCTGAGCGCAATTCTAGAGGCAAAGTAGAAACATGCTACTTGCCACCCATGAGTAAAGGTATGAAACGTGCTAACCCTAAAAGTGCTACCAGCAGATGTCAGAAGATAAGGAGACCAAAAATAAGGTAAGGTCATGGGGAGCTATGTGCACCTCGGCAGACCTATGGATAATAAAAAATTGCAAGCAATGTCAATGACTGTGATCGCTAAGTCAATCACGGCACATCCACTTGAATGGACATGTTGAATTCTAAGGATGAATATTATCTAGCAACTTGGGACAATTACATAAACAGAGAGAAGATGCGAATTTTGTTCTAGATGTGGCAGCCATCTGAAAATTACATATGCTTGTAGGAAAGAAGCAAAGGAAATGGAAATAGAAATGGAATTGCTGAGGTAACAGGACTATAAGTTACTTTTTCAGATATTCTCTTTGGCATTCATACTGTTCAGTCCCTTTTGAATCCTCGGGACTATTGGGGGTGTTGATACAGCACAGTGAGGCAGAAAACACGCAGATTCGGTAATGCCAAGGTCCTGGGGCTTCTGGCCCGTGAAGTCACTTCTAAGCCCCTGTGGGTTAAGATACAAATGGGCTCTAGAGAGTAGCTAAGAAAATGTTCGGCCAGTACGAGGGGACAAGCACTGTTCCACAGTTCGTTCAAGCACATTGGAAAATAAGAACGTGTGTGTTTCATAGGTTAGTTCTCTTCCCTGTAGAAAAGCAGGATTTCAACATGAGGGGAAGACAATGGAAGACAATGGAAGGCGATAGTACTCCGGAATAGTGCTCCCGTATTTGAGCAGACCTGGCTTCTCTCCTGCTTGTGTCATCACCAGAAGAATTTGCCATTTATGGCTCATTCCCATTTATTAGATGCCAAGCAGTACACCGGGTATTCAAGTATGTTCCTCCACTCAGTACACGAAACAACCTCATGAGATAGTAGGTGTTACTTTCCTCCTTTTAGAGATGAAGAATAGAGGCTGTGAGAAGCCATTTGCCCAAAGTCGCATAGCTTATTGGTGTCCAGGATTTGAACCCGGATGTGTCCCTTCCCAAAGCCCGTGCTCCTTCTGCGACACACGTAGCCAGAGGACACCTAACGGCCCTACAGGGGGCAGGACCTGGGTTTGGCTTTACACCAAGCAAGGGGCAAAAAGCTCCACCAGAGACCCTAGTCTTCATCCCAATGGCAACAAGAATGATACCTATGTGCCAGGAGCTTCTGGGCACTTTTGCTGCTGGAATTAAAGCAAAGTATTTGGTTGGCAGGAGGCTGTGCAGGGTCCTCAGAAGATACTTGTGGGTCCTGGTTTTCACTCTGCGCTTTTTCAGCTGCTCCTTCTCTCTGGGTCCCCTGCCTTCTAGCATCGACAAGTGAGAACACACAGCCCCACTGGCACCTAAAGCCAGAGTCCTGCCTACGTGTGAAATCTCCAAGGTCAAACAGTTGAGTTCAAACCGCATTTCCCTAGAACTCATGGGAGCAGAGCCTGTGAACACGGTGTCGGCCAGTCTGCAAATGTGCCAAAAGAAAGGACTTCTCACGAGACAGAATCTGGGTGGGGTTGGGATGGGTTTTGGCCACTGTCTGTGTGTCAGATGGAGTCCTGGCAGCCGAGACTCTGTTGTCGCGCCTATTTCACAGGTGAGAAAACCGAAGCTCAGAGACAGGAAGGAACTTTCCCAAGGCCACTGTGCTGGGGAAGTATGACAGAGTCCAGACTCCAAGCCCATGGAGCCCGAGTTCTCAACCACTACAGTGCAGTGTCTGTCACAAGGCCAGGCCACTGACACGGTAAAAAGAACACAGACAAAAACACAGCAACCTCTCTGAGCCTCAGGGTCTTCATCTGTAAAATGGGTTAAAAATAATAAGACCTAGGGCGCCTAGGTGGCTCAGTTGGTTAAGCGACTGCCTTCGGCTCAGGTCATGATCCTGGAGTCCCGGGATCGAGTCCCGCGTCGGGCTCCCTGCTCGGCAGGGAGTCTGCTTCTCCCTCTGACCCTCCTCCCTCTCATGCTCTCTGTCTCTCATTCTCTCTCTCTCTCAAATAAATAAATCTTTAAAAATAATAATAATAATAATAAGACCTACATCAGAGGGTTGTTGTGAGAGTTAAGTAAGTTAATATATGTAAAGCGACACCTGGTCTGCACTCCGTAGATACTAGTTACTGCTGTTGAGACATAGAGCCCAGGCTTGGAAAAACCAAGGTGACCTGGTCCAACATCTGGTAACAACTTCCAGTCTCTGCTTAAACTTCAAAGGGGCCGCCCTTGCTCCATGAGGCAGTTTGTTCTTTCATGAAGACATTCATGATTAGAAATGTCTTCCTAACATATTTGGCTAAATCTGGCTCACACAACATATATCCTCCCCCAAGTCTATTTCTGCCCTGGAAGAGAGACAGAATGAAGCCGGTCCCTCCTCACTTGGCAGTGCCTCCAAGCTGAGCGCCTGCACCCTCAGAGCCCTCCGCCTGCCCTTGCCAGGCCCCCTCATGCTCAGTATCCCAGGGCCCAGAAACCCAGAATGGGGTGCAGGGGTCCAGCTGGGCCCCACCACCTCCCTGACCTGGGCAGTATCAGTGCAAAATGATCCCTTTCTGTCTAACACTGACCAAGTGGGGGGTAAGAAGGAAAGACAGGGAAGGTACAATATTGAAAAGAAAAAGAACGGCTGTGTTTGGAGCCCTTTGTGAAGTGACGAATGTCAGTGTGAGACACTGGTTGATTTCTCAGCCTCTAGCTCCCACTCATTCTCCCTGACAGTGAGGCCTCTGTCCCGGTGTCTGTTCCAGGGATTCTGCATTGTCACCGTCCCGTTCTAGCGCACTCGGGCACTGAGAATAAATGGGGCAAACAGGGCTCGGTTCAAAACATGTTTCTGGGGGCGCCTGGGTGGCTCAGTTGGTTAAGCGACTGCCTTCGGCTCAGGTCATGATCCTGGAGTCCCGGGATCGAGTCCCGCATTGGGCTCCCTGCTCGGCAGGGAGTCTGCTTCTCCCTCTGACCCTCTCCCCTCTCATGTGCTCTCTCTCATTCTCTCTCTCTCTCAAAAAAAAAAAAAAAAAAAACATGTTTCTGTCCGCACGGCTGGTAGCACGTGAGCTAGGCCCACCTGGAAGCGCGAACACCCGTCGGCCCGCAGTCATCCCTGAGTCCTCACCGCATCCAGGGGTGGAACCTGGCTCTGCGCCAACTTCCCACAGAAGCAGAGTGGTGTTTTAAGTATCTTTATCTCCCCGAGGCTGCAGGGAGCTGGGACTGCTCAGGGAGCTCTCTCCACACCACAGGAAGATGCTATTAGATGGCAGGAGGGACACAATACACGGTTGCTTTCTCATCTCTGAACTTAACCGGGATTCTTTTGACTATGTGAAGGTGTTCTGGAAAGTTAGAGCTGTATTCCAAGCCTGGGCTAAGTGCTAGCGGGGGGCTCTCGTCTCCGACCTTACCATCTGAATACGTACCACAGTACTGCAATTGTCTATGTCCTTGTCTAGATCTCTCCCTAACATGTGCTCTCCTGGAGGGTAGGGACACATGTCTCTTATTGTCCCCAATTCCCCAGGACCTAGCTAACTGCCCAGATGTAATAGGTGATCAATAAATATCTGTTGAATGAATGGATTAAATGAATGACTCTTTGGGACATTTCCCATCTGATCCACATACTACACTTTAAATAAGCTGCACAGCCTAATGAAAGGCACATCAAAAATCTCCCTCTCAGAAATTTCATGAGGATAAGAAGAAACATGCACAAACTGCATCTTCAGTGAAACCAGGAGACACCTGTAACCCTTAACCTCAGTATATAAAATGCCAGCCACTTGGAGAAACATAAATGACCCAAGAGCGAAGAAACGTGTCAGACTCAAGGGTTTGCTGGGTCTGGTGGAGGGACCCATAATTTCTTCTATAAAATTGCCAAAAAGGCTCAGGAATAGGAGGCACCAAGTTCTCACATAAGAGTGAAAATAGGAATTGTTTGAAAAATCTCTTTAAAGAGTACATAAAGCCCATCAACTGATGAATAGATAAACAAAATGTGATCTATCCATCTAGTGGAATATTACTCAGCCATCAAAAGGAATGAAGTCCAGATTCAGGCTGTGATACGCATGAAACTTGAAAACAATGCTAAGTGAAATAAGCCAGACACAAGAGACCACATACTAAATGATTCTACTTACATCAAATGCCCAGAATAGGCAAATCTATAGAGACAGAATATATTGGTGGTTACCAAAGGCTGGAGGAGGGGAAAGTGGGAGTGACTGCTAATGGGTACAAGGTTTCTCTTTGGGGTGATGAAAATGGTCTGGAATGAGTGTTGATGGTTGTGCAGCCTTATAAATGTACTAAAAGCAACTGAATTGGACACTAAAGGGATCAATTTTGTGTATGTGAATTATATCAGTTTTTTTCAAAAAGAGTACACAGAGCTTACAATCAGCTTCTTTTTTTCTTTTTTTTAAAGACTTATTTATTATTTATTTGAGAGAGCGAGAATGAGAGAGAGAGTACATGAAGGGGGAGGGTCAGAGGGAGAAGCAGGCTCCCTGCTGAGCAGGGAGCCCAATGCGGGCTTAATCCCTGGACTCCAGGATCATGGCCTGAGCCAAAGGCAGTCACTTAACCAACTGAGCCACCCAGGCGCCCCATACAATCAGCTTCTGATTTAAATATGAACTGAGCAGCAAGGATTACCAGAATCTTGAAGGACACCTTGACCATAAAAGACAGAGACCAAAACATACGAAGGCAGTGAAGAAACTCAGAGCAAACGGAGATGATTCAGAGCCCAAGAAAACTTCAAAGACTGATAATTACTCTCCTCTGCTCCCCTGAAAGCTGCTGCTCCTGAGCAGCATACCACACAAAAGGAAAAGCCAAAGAACAAGAAATTTCTCAGAAAAAAATTTTTTGTTTAATTATTGCTGAAATAAACAAACTCTTCAATGAAAGGATTAGAGGATCAAGTTAAGAGTATCCCTCTGAAATACCCTCCCCCGGTAGAAAATCAAAGAAGTGACCAAAGGTGAGAAAAGATTAAAAAGAAATCAGAGAATCGATTCAGGAAGCCTACAATGAAAATCCAAGCAATAAGAGTTCTAGAAGATAAGAGCAAATAAAATGGTGAGGTGGAAATTATCACCAAAAAAAATAAGAAAATTTCACAAAATAATAAGACATGAGTCTCTAGCTTTTAAAAGCCCACAAAGTTCCCTGCACAATAAGTGATAAAATAACTGTACCAAGAACATCATTCCGGAATTTCAGAGCAGCAAGCATAAAGAAAAGATACTACAAGCATCCACAGAGAAAAAAACCAAGTCACATACGAAGAGATCAAGAAATAAAATGGTAGCCAACTTCTCAACGGCTAGAGAAAAATGGAGAAATGACTTCAAAATGTTAGGAAAAGTTAATTTCAGCCTCTAAATCCAACCAGACTATACATCCAATGAAAAGATGAAAAGTCAGGGCCACCTGGGTGGCTCAGTCATTAGGCGTCTGCCTTTGGCTCAGGTCATGATCCCGGAGTCCTGGGATCGAGCCCCGCATCGGGTTCCCTGCTCAGCAGGGAGTCTGCTTCTCCCTCTCCCACTTCCCCTGCTTGTGTTCTCTCTCTCTGTCTCTCTGTCAAAATAAATAAAATCTTTAAAAAAAAAAAAAAGGAAAGAAAAGTTAAAAGTCAGACATTTTAGGCCTGCGAGATCTCAAGAATTCACCTCTTGTACATCTTTTCTAAGAAAATTGCTGAAGGATATTCTCCAAGAAAACAAGGAAGGCAAAGGATCAAGGGAAAAAGGAACCAACATGAGAGAAAAGCAAACGGATATCCCAGGTAGCAGTGAAAGGGAATGCCAGGACAGCCAACAGCTGTGCAGAAGGAGGGAGGGCTTTGAGAAAACTATTGACCTGATGAGTTACCTGAAAGATGTGACCACACAGAAAATTATATGGAGAGGTTTACAGAGCTATTGAAGAGCAGGGCATGGCTGGTCAGACACTGGAAGAAACCTAAGCAGACAAAAGAATTATACAAGAAAGGAAATTTAATCAGAGTGGACTATCAGATTCAACAGTGAATAATGTTTACAATGTCATAATAATGTATGTACAATGTCATAATAACTGAAAAAATTTTTATAAAATATTGAGATAAATTATATTGGGGGGAAGGGAACAAGAGGATATAAGTGGGCTAAAATCTTCATCTGCCATAACTGGAAGTCAAGCAATAATGGTCAAATTGATGAATCAAGAGATACATATTATTTGGAAACAAATGCAATAATAAATAGTTAAACAGGTTGAAAAATGTTTCTGGGAGAAGGGGGTCAGCATTAGTTGGGTGGGCTGGGGGAGATAAGGCAAGATAATTTTGACAAAATTTTAAAAATTGTTTTAAGTGCACTGGTTTTGAAGTCAAGACACTCGTTTGACCTTGTTCTCCCATTTCCAAGCTTGAAGGGTGACCTTGAGTGAATTCTTTCTCTTCTTTGGCCTCAGTTTCTTCTGTGTTAGTAATCCCTACCTAGGTAATCCCTACCTAGGGCGCCTGGGTGGCTCTTAAGTGTCTGCCTTCGGCTCAGGTCATGATCCCAGGGCCTGGATCCTAGAATCCAGGCTCAGCAGGGAGCCTGTTTCCCCTTCTCCCTCTGCTGTTCCCCCAGCTTGTGCTCTCTCATTCTCTTTCTGGCTCTCAAATACATAAAATCTTTGAAAAAAAATAATAATCCCTACCTAATACATAACAAGGACACAGTGTCTTCGTAGATAGTAAACAAATGGGAGGTCCCTTCTCATTCCCTCTGTTTGGCATGAATGTCATCTTGGAAGCGGGGAGGGGCAGAGGCTGCGTTCTTTGCTCCTTTCGTAACCTACCCAGGGTCCAGCAAAGTATGTAAAAAAGGTATCATTTGACAAAGCTGCCAAACTGAATGACTGGTTGTTACAACTTCCATTACGGCTGCTCTTGTGAGAAAAGGAATCTCACTGAGGGATAATTACAGGAAAGTAGCGATAATACCATTGAAATAATACCATTACTACTACATCCTTTTCATTGCCCCCACAGTAACAGAGTTTTATGGGTTTGGTTCAAGTAAAAGACTGCAAAATAATCTTGTACAGCCAATAATTTTAGCCATTCTTTTTAAATAAAAGCCCCCGGGCCGAAACCACTACTTACCTACCAGTCTCACTCCCCCCCCTTTTTTTATTATGTTCAGTTAGCCACCGTTTAGTACATCATTAGTTTTTCTCTTTTTTTTTTTTTAAGATTTTATTTATTTGCGAGAGAGACAATGAGAGACAGAGAGCATGAGAGGGAGGAGGGTCAGAGGGAGAAGCAGACTCCCTGCTGAGCAGGTTGCCCGATGCGGGACTCGATCCTGGGACTCCAGGATCGTGACCTGAGCCAAAGGCAGTCGCTTAACCAACTGAGCCACCCAGGCGCCCTAGTACATCATTAGTTTTTGATGTCGTGTTCAATGATTCAGTAGTTACATATAACACCCAGTGCTCATCACATCCCTTCTTTCCTTCATCACAGAACCCCTGCCCTCATCTTGGCTGCCCAAGCAGAGGCCACATTTCCCAGCCTCCTTTGCAGCTGGGGGTGGCCCCTGACCAAGGGCTCACCAACGACGGTGAGAAGATGTGGTGTGTGCAACTTCCACATCACCCCCCAAAAGAAAACTGCCTGCCTTCCACTTTATTTCTCTCCCCCCTCCCTGCCCCCATCTCACAAGCTGGGGCACAGACATGGTGACCAACATGACAGAAGGAACCCGGGGCCCCAGATGACTTAGTGGAGCTGAGCTGCCTCCCTGTCCCATGGCCCATCTACAGAGAGCCCCCAGCCTATCCAATCCAACTGTTGACCATGAGCGCACAGCACTGGATGTGGTGGGAAAACACGGGAGCAAGTTATAGAGGGACTCCTGCTTCAGATCCACAATCAAGTAGCTATTAGGGTTTGTCCCTATTGAATTTTTATAGGTAATATGTACACATGCCATTTTGTTTCTTAAATTCCACATATGAGTGAGAGCATATGGTATTTGTCTTTCTCTGACTGACTTATTTCACTTAGCATAAGATGGAGCACTCTAGCTCCATCCACGTTATTGTAAATGGCAAGATTTCATTTTTTTTTGATGGCTGAGTAGTATTCCATTGTATATATATACCACATCTTCTTTATCCATTCATCAGTCGATGGACATTTGCGCTCTTTCAATAGTTTGGCTATTGTTGATAATGCTGCTATAAACATCGGGGTACATGTACTCCTTCAAATGTGTATTTTTGTATCCTTTGGGTAAATACCTAGTAGTGCAATTGCCAGATCATAGGGTAGTTCTGTTTTTAGCTTTTTGAGGAACTGCCATACTGTTCTCCAGAGTGGCTGTACGAGTCTGCATTCCCACCAGCCAGTGCAAGAGGGTTTCCCTTTCTCCTCATCCTCACCAACACCTGTTGTCTCCTGTGTTGTTAACTTTAGCCATTCTGACCGGTGTGAGGTGATATCTCATCATGGTTTTGATTTGTATTTCCCCGATGATGAGTGATGTTGGGACCTCATCAAGAAAAAAAAGCTTCTGCACAGTGATGGAAACAATCAACAAAACTAAAAGGCAACCTACAGAATAGGAGAAGATATATTCAAATGACATCAGGTAAAGGGCTAGTATTTAAAATCTATAAAGAACTTATTAAACTCAACACCCAAAAAACAAACAATGCAGTTAAGAAATGGGCAGAAGACATGAATAGACATTTTTCCAAAGAAGACATCCAGGTGGCTAACAGACACATGAAAAGGTGCTCACTTCTTTTATATAATAGGGGAGAGGGAGAGGAGGGGGAGGGATAGCAACATATCTCCCGCCCCCGCCCCCACCTCCTTCCAGAGATACTTCCCAGGCCTCTAAGCACCTTTATGTGTAAGGGTGACTGAAGTGGGATAGAGTAAGGACTGAACTGCAGTTTCCTTTCCTCCGCTTTGGAAATAGGAACTCCTCGGCCCAGGCCTTAAGGCTGGTATTTCTTTGCTTCTGTTCAGCTTGCTCACCTGATGATCTCCAGTCCAGTGTAGCTGGCGCTGGGAAAACACTATTCCAGGTTAAGATAGCCCCTTTGTATTAGTGGGTTGGAGCTTTCATTTTATCTCTCCTTCCACCCTAAGGAATGGATATTCCTCAAACAAGATGCTGCTCTAACTTCTCCTGTCCATCAAGAAGTGTCTCTTTTGCCACGCCCACCTCTCCTTCCCCCCACAGCCCACAGCTGTGGGGGCTACCCATCCAGATATGTCCCCCCTCCCCCCCCACTTCATGCCAGCCCACCAGGGCTCCCTGAATTCTCCCCACTTTTCCCTTTTTCTTTTAGTTAGGCCAGAATTTTCCAATGCATGGTAGTACCTGGATTTTTAAAAATGACTAAACACTGACTTATTCCGAAGTATATTAAGGTAAAATACAAAATTGACATTTTGATAAGTGTATTAAGATAAAATACAACTGGGATCTCAAACCCCTGATTTATTGGATATTATTAATTGGATCAAGGCTAAAATAAGTTTTCAAGTAAAAACAAAGTACATTTATTTGAAAAAATTTTATTTCAATAAATATATTATGTACTTAATATGTTCATTTATTATATTTGTATGTGTTTGCACATTATTTATCTTACCTGGCTATGGCAAACAATGGAGGTTTAGGAAACTCTAAATCAGGGTATTAATTTTTTTAATGTTTTAATACATATCTGGGAGAGATATTCATTGCCACCTTTGAGATTCCTACCCTGACAGGTGGGCCTGGGCAGAATTCCACCTGCCTCTATCCGGGGCATCTTTCTGACCCTGTCTGAAAGCTCCCAAGTTTGGGGCCAAGGCCTGGTGTTGTCCACTCTTACCCAGGAGAGGGAATGAGTCTGCAAGCCACCTTCCTAGGCACGGCAAAAGAAGCCTCACTTAGCACACAGCAGGGCTGGGAGTAAATCCCACTCACTAAATAATAGACTGCATTTTTAAGTCACTTGCTGAGGTCATCTGGTCCAATCCTAGTGAGACATAACATATCTTCGAGAATCCTCTCCATTTCCTGAAAGAAGACCTGACAAGCTAGGATCTCCCCACCTTCTCCAAGGGGGCAGGGAGAGGGAAAAGGGATGGAAACAAAGATGGACCCAGTTAAACAGAGCAGGGCCTTTTAATCCCCCTACACTTAAGTTTGGGAGGCTCAGCACTTGGTGCTTTTCTGGGCAGCCTAAAATGAGGGCCCTTCAGCACTCCTCACGTGCAAGTTGGAAAGCCACACATGGGGTGGGAGAGGAGCAGGGGTGGGGGCAGGCAAGAGGTTCCTAGACTCCAAGACTTCAGGGGATTAGGGAAGTGACAGGCGTCTTGTGCAGGGAAGGCTGCCAGCCCCCGCCCCCTCCCCCAAGCCTGGATCCAGCCTTTCCTGCACGGTCCTGCCTGCGCAGCCTCGAGCCTCTCCCTTGGTCTCAGTGCACCACCGGGGACATTTGGGGAGGGGGCAGAGGGCTTGGCAGGTCTGGTCCCCACCAACTGCCACCTTGCCGGGGGTGAGCACAACAGCAGGTGGGTCCAGAAGGAAGGCACAGTCGGCCTGTGTTGGCATCTGGCAGCATCACGCTGCAGCTTCCATGATATAAATACAGGGAGCGAAAATAGCTAATCCCAGATAACAGCGCTGTAATCACCCAGCGCCCGGCCTGGAATCCCGGAGAATTTGGAGGCAGCAGCTGCCGGGGCTGCCCCCATCAGCAGCCCACTGCCCCTGGGTGGCCTGGACCAAGCGTGTAAGCCAGAACAAAGCTGGGGAGCTTGGAGCAACTGGAAGAAAGAGACCTGATGAAAAACACCTCGGATCGCTGCTCTGCCTGGGAAGAGATGCGCTTTCTAGAAGCACCATGGAAATTCTGAGCTCGCAGCAATGTGAACCTGGTCTCCTTGGTCTCAGTTGCGATCTGATGATATACACGGAATCATCTAGTTTGGGGGGTTGTTTCGTTTGACTTCCATGCATTATGATCATCACTGGTCTTATTACTGTCCTACAGCCTGGGAGGGTGGGGGCGTCTCCCATGCTTCTCCCACATTCTGGCTCCGAGCACCAAGGTGGCGGATCTGTGGCCACCAACTCCAGGCTCCTGACCTCAGTTCTGACAGGCTGACACACCCAGTGGTTACTGCTGGGCTGCCATAGGACCACTCGCAGCCACTGCTCCCGTGGGGGCCGCCACTCGTCCCGGAGAAGCTGCCGGGCTTGCTGTCTCCAGCCATTTTGCTCCAATAAGACATTTAATTAGGGCTTGTTGAGATGGTGCAAAGAGCTCAGGCCTCCTCTGTCCTACTTAGTGCGTTCCTTGATTCTCGAGCTGCGAGCTGATGGACAAGCAATCCCCAGCCGTCAGTCATGTCTTTCCTCACACTCTGTGCTTTGTCCCGGCTCCTCAGTTGCGCCTCTGAAGGGCCCTGGACACTCCAGTCCCTTCTGACGGGTCATGAGGCATGCTCTGTCTCAGACAACACGGACAGAGGCTAGCAGCCATGAGGTCAGCGCGGGCTGAGCCACTGTGGAAGGACAGTAAGGGGGCCAGGCCACAGAGGTACTCAGAAGCAAGGGTGAGGGCTGGGCCTCAGAAATATGTCCTTGGGGAGCACCCAAGACAGCTGATTCCCTATGGAACCGTAATCACCAACCTTTGTAAGCAGAGGAAAGGGGGAGAGGAACATTCCAGAGCAATGGGAGGTAGAATCACTCGTCATCTCCACACATTCTAGGGGTGGCAGTGAACAAGACTCCTCCTGACTGGTTTCTGAGAGGCTGTTCTCTGATCCTCTAGATTGGAGAACCCAACTCATTAGGAATAATGTTATTTTTGTTTGGCGTTTCATGTCACTTGATCACACAAGAAAGAGCTCCATATAGTCAACCACAGATGAGAGTCACTGAGTTCTCTACCCCTAACAAGGTCATAGAGCTTGGCCACAAACATTTCAGTGAAAAGCAAACCATGAGCTGCACAAATCTCTGAGCCTCAAACTGACAGTGGCAAATGGAGTTGATGGAGGGTTTGCCCACCTCAGAGACCCCTCAACCCACCTGCCAAAAGAGGTCGTGTGAGGTTGAAATGCCACCCTGGGCCACCACAGGAGGCTCAGCCACCAAGATCAAGTCTGAAGAGAATATTTGATGACAGGGGGAAATGCTTATAATTGTGTATTAAGTACAAAAACCAGGACAGAAGTTGCATATAATGTGATCTCACTTACATCAAGTATACATATAAAAAGATAATGGAAAGCCACATACCTGAACACAGTCAATGCCTTTCATCACTTAGTAAGATTATATATTTTTTTCTTCTTTCTTGTGAAAGAAAACTGGGTTTCTCCCCCAATTTCTTACCCTTCTAAAGAAGGGATGGGGGGCGCCTGGGTGGCTCAGACAGTTAAGCATCTGCCTTCGACTCAGGTCATGATCCTAGGGTCCTGGGATCGAGCCCCTCATGAGGCTCCCTGCTCTGTGGGGAGCCTGCTTCTCCCTCTGCCTCTCTCTTTCTCTCTCTCTCTCATGAATAAATAAATAAAATCTTTTAAAAAATAAATAAATAAAAAAGGGACAGGGGACCTGACAGTCACCTGTGCATTAGAGAAATCCATGATTTCTTAGATAGGATTGCTTAGGTCAAGGCTGAAAATGAGTTTGCAAGTTCAAAAACAATGAGTCCATTTAAATTAAAATAGTAAACAAAAACATAAGATAGATATTACCTAATTATGACAAATAACTAAAGCTTAGGAAACTCTAAATTAGTGTATTAATTTAAAAAAAAACTTGAAAAATATGTACAAATGTCTGACTTGTTGGGGAAGAACCCATTTCCACACTTCAGATTCCTAACACAAAGAGGGACCCACACACAGGATCAGAGAGAGGGACAGCGCTTCATAGTAAGTATGTGGCCGGCCGGCAGGCCCCTAATGGAGGGCAATGCTGAGGGCACTAGTCATCCCCGGGTGAATCCATGAGGCTCCATCTGGAGTCTCCTCCTGATCCAGTGAGCTTCAACCCTGGTCCAGACCCTGCTCGTGCACTACAGATCCTTGGGAACAGTCACCCAAACTGAGATCAAGGATGACAGTTGGGATAATAATTACAATGCATTCTAACTATAGCTGAATCTCTTACTCCCCATCAAAAAGTTTTTCCTTACATATGTTTAACAGAAAATGAGCCCAAAAATGAGAGAATAAAAAGAGAAGGGAAATGCCATTCATTGAAGACACACTATGTGCCAAAAATTATATTAGAAACAGGATGTATTTCATGTAATGCTGCCCCCACAACATCTGAAACACCACACCCTCCATTTCACAGATGAGAAAACTGAGCCCCAGAGAGATTAACTAATTCATGAAAGGTCACCCAACTAGAAGCAAACTAGCTGGAAACACCCAGCTAGTTTGGATCTAGAAGCAGCCAAAGACCCAAACCTGGTGGCTCTGAAGCCAAAGCCCAAGGTCTTTGCACCAAAGCAGCCCGCTCCCCGCCTCTGCAAGGGCGAATGGATGTGCACAGAAAGTGAGGAGGGGGTAAGAAGATGAGCTGAGATTGATGAGACCCCAGGTGGTCGACAATCTTTCTCACCAGACGTTTTAGCACTGGGGAGACACATTGGCTCGGACAAAGAAAGCCGGATAAGGAAACAAAGTCCAGGATAAAAAGCAAATGCACAGGGCAGCACTGTGGAATCAGCTTGGCTCTGCGCTTGTTGGGCTGGCGCCTCCTGCTCCAAAAGTGAACCCCTCTGGCCAGCGGGTAAACATGGCTCCCGCCGCATCCGAAAGGAACAGGACCAGGTCTCCCACGTCTGCCAGACAGGCAACTCCAGCTGTAATCTAATCGCACCCTTGAAGCCCCAGCCAGCAATCTCTTTCCCTCACCCTGTCACAAATGCCATCACGTTGCATCACAGACTCCCCTGACACGCACAGCCCCGGCAGGACACTGGGACCTGTCTCGGCCACACATCCACAGATCGGCAGGGTCAGCCCTGGTTCTGCACAGTTCACAAAGGCCAAAGTAAAAGTGAGACCCAGAGGGGGCCCTTGGGGGTGGCTGGCCGAGGGAGGTCAAGGCTTGGGGGCTTTCCTTTAGCTGAGGCCCGGTTCCTGGCTGCCACACGCTGTGGGTCTGCTCCGGGAAAGCTATTAGGGACAAAAACTAAAGAAAGAAGCCAGGGATGCAAGGAATTAGAGAAAGGAGTGAGAAAAGGCATAACAAAAACTCACTTGATGATCCAGATTTCAGATGTGCCTGCTGTAATGAACAGTGTCCCATTAACCAGCCTGAGGTTTCAAAAGCCACAGAGGGACTGCCTGAAGCAAACTGCCTTGGGCACCACCAGCCAGGGCTGGGAGTCAGCAGGGCCCTTCTTTCCAAGGAGTTCAGATGCCTCTGGAAATCCTGGGATGAGGATCAAGAAGAAAGGGACTTTAGCACTTTGCATTTGGACTGGGTTGCCTGTCTCCATGTAGCTTATCTTATTTGCTCCCATAGTAATCTGCAAGGCAAGTAAGCCCAGTGTTATTGTCCTTTTCTAACTAATGAGGAAACCAAAGTACATGGGACCCACAGACCTACAAATAATTCGTGACCAACCTGAGAGGAGAACCAAAATCTGGAAGAGTGAATACCTGTCACCAGTAATAGCAGGCTAGGTAATTCGGACCAACCCCCATTCTGCTGAGGGCAAATATAAACTTTGCAGAGGGGCGCCTGGGTGGCTCAGTTGTTAAGCATCTGCCTTCGGCTCAGGTCATGATCCCAGGGTCCTGGGATCGAGCCCCGCATCGGGCTCCCTGCTCCGCGGGAAGCCTGCTTCTCCCTCTCCCTCTCCCCCTGCTTGTGATCCTGCTCTCACTGTGTCTCTCTCTGTCAAATAAATAAATAAAATCTTTAATATATATATATATATAAACTTTGCAGAAACAGCAAATCCTTAACTGCACAAATGGAAGAATTTCATAAAGTTTCTTGGAGCATATAAAGAAGAGGAATATTGTTAAGTTCTGTTACTTTCCCCAGCACATTTTAAACTGGGAGATTATTAGGAGACTCAAAGGCAGGAACACATTACCCAGCCACTCTTCTCAGGAAATGTAATAATAAGTATTTATTATTATTATTATTAATCCTAAATAGTGATCACTTTGCCTTAGATAAGTGGACTTATCACTAAGGCATGCAAAGGTAAAATAAGCAGAAAGAAAATCTATATGTACTTTTTTGGGAAGGGGTTTCTTTATGAGAATTTTGTCTGCCAAAATACCTTTTGAGAAAGAAAAGGGATAAATCCTGTGAAATATATTGTCAGCTTGCTTCATTGTTCAGGAACATTTGTTTTATGCTTTTAACAGAACTGATGATTATTCAGAGTAACAAACAAACAAAAAACCTCCTTACAGACACCAGAGAGCTAACAAAATAATGGAGAATTAGCAGCCAGTATCCAAGGGAAGAAAGAAGAAGTAAGTCCATTCTTTGAGCTACTTGAAGACATGGGGGCATTTGCTAATTCTACCAAGGGTGGCTGAGAGGCTGAGTGGCACTTTGGACAGCTTCACAGGGATAAAGAGGCAGAGATTGTATCTAAGGCCCACCAAGAGTTTGGAACTTGAAAGGATTGGAACTCTGAAAGGATGCTCTCTACAAGGAAGTGTGAACCAGAAGAAGACAGGCGCTTGCAGGGACCACAGCTCAGCTTCAAGTATTCTAAAGCCCTAAAATTAGATTTAAGTAATTTTAGATCTTCGTTGCCCCCAGAGCCTGGTAGAAACAAACACAAATCTTGGGAAGATATCATCAGAGGCTTCAAATTAATTCTGCATTCAAATTTCAAATACAATGCCCAAAACACAATAAAAAATAATAAGGCACAAAGGATACAAAGCAGTATTTTT
Source organism: Mirounga leonina (assembly GCF_011800145.1). NCBI lineage: Eukaryota > Metazoa > Chordata > Mammalia > Carnivora > Phocidae > Mirounga > Mirounga leonina. The sequence continues at coordinate 17,162,622 of NW_023270231.1, read as the reverse complement.
AAAAAGGAAAAATAGAAAAATCAACAAAAAATAGAAACAGACCCACAGAGGCTCTGGATTTTGAAGTTATCAAACACTTTTAAGCAATTATGCATACCATATTCTAGGAAATAAAAGATAAGACTGAAAATTTCCCCATGCCAGGATATGATACTAGTTACCTAAACCAGGTACTTAGTACTAAGGTGTTAACCTCAAGTCTTCTCCTTCCTTTATCCCCCGCAAACCAATCCATCAGCTATCAGTGGGCTCTACTTCCAAAAAATGATCTTATTTCTCTATTTGAATCTGCTTGTTCATTTTCTCCCACCAGAATGTTATCTTTTTAAATGCAGGAATGTTATTATTCTTTGGGGGTTTGATTTATTTTTACTGGTGCATCCCCAGCTTGTGGACCGGTGACTGTCATTTAACAAGCCTGTAAGAAATATGTGTCACTAGCTATGAATGTCAGGGAATATGTCACAGGGGAGGTGATATTTGAGCTGGGTCTTGAAATATAAGTAAGTGTTCACCTGCTAGAGAAGGAGGAAGGGAACACCCGGAAGTGGGAACCAACTACATGAGCAAAGACAGAGAAGCAAAGACAAAAAGCATAGAGTGTCAAGAAGCTCAGAGTCTAAAGGCAGGCATGCTCAGTTCAAATTCTAACTTAGCCCCAACTCTATAAACTTTTGAAAAGTAGTTTCCTGATTTGAATAAAGTGGAATTAATACTAGTACATTCTTCATAGGGCTGTCCTGAGAGTTAAATGAGAACAAGCATAGCACACTGCAAGTATGCAATAAATGGTAGTTCTGTTGATATTAATACATGTATAACTGGGGCACCTGGGTGGCTCAGTCAGTTAAGTGTCCGACTCTTGATCTCAGTTCAGGTCTTGATCTCAGGGTCATGAGTTCAAGCCCCACGTTGGGCTCCATGCTGGGCATGGAACCTACTTAAAATAAATAAATAAATATATATTTATATATATTTTTTATATATAAATATATTTTATATATTATATATCTGTATATATAAATATGCTTTTATATATAATATATATTTATAATATATTATATATTATATTTTTATATAATTATATAATTATATAAGTATTTAATATTTATATAAATATAATATATATTTATAGTTATAGTTACATATTATAAATATATAAATATATATTTATATTGGATTTATATTTATATTTGTATATATACTGGATATATATATTTATATATATACTGGATTTATATTTATATATTATATAAAATATAATAATATAATTATTATATTATAATTATTACATATAAAATATAATATATTTTAATATATTTTATTATATATTATAAATATGTATTTATAATATATTATTATATTTATATATAAATATACTTTTATATAAAATAAATATGTTATATAAAATAAATGTATATATAAATATATATTTATAGAAAATAAATATATATATATGAACAGTTTTAATAATTTGGCTTGGATAAAATATGGGTTGCATGAGAAGTTTCTGGAAGATGTAACTAGATGGTCAGGTTGGAGTCAGATCATTTGAGGTCGGGGGATCCTCAAAATCATAGCAGCAGTGGCCAAGTGATCACAGTTTTGCTAATTATCCTGTTACTCAAAGCGTTAGTTGATCAGCAAACTCTCACCTGAAAGCCAGCTTCTATTCTTATGCAAGCTAAACAGAAATCAGCTAATATAGAGCAACTCTCAGTTATTACAGTTGGTGTATTAGTTATCTATTGCTGCATAGCAAACTATCCCAAATATTGACAGCTTAAAAACCAATGAATATTTGTTATCTCATATAGTAATTGGGTCAGGAATACAGGAACAGTTTAGCTGGGGTTTTCGGGCTTAGGGTGTCTCCTGAGATTGAAGGCAGTTGCAGTCATCTGAAGGCTTAACCGAGGCTGGAAGACTCACTTTCAAGATGGCACACATGGTTGCCAAGTTCAAGCCAGCTGTTGGCAAGAGGCCTCAGTTCCTTGCCACATAGACCACAGGGCTGAGTGTCCTCACAACATGATAGCTGCTTTCCCCCAAAGCAAGTGCTCCAAAGCGGGCAAGGAGGAAATCACAATGTCTTTTAAGACCGAGCATTGGAGGTCATAGACAGTCATTTCTGCAACACCTTATTGGCCACCAGGTCAGCCCTAGTCATTGTGGGAGGGGATGCAGGGCTCAAGACTTCTCCGCACAGCCTCGTATCCTTCCAGAATACCAGAAAGCAAGGACCCCTGGGGGCTACCTTGGGAGTTGGCTACCACAGGTGGGCAGAACTGAACTGAATTTCTCCTCACATCCCGATAGATGGAACAAATTAACAATGCTGAAAGAGAAAGCACAAAACTGGAAAGCAGAGGAACAAGACTGCTGAAGGAATGAAGTAATAATAAAGCATAAAGAATAAAGAATAAAAAGGAAGTAAATAAAGTATAATAGTAACAATGATAGTCATCATTTATTGAATGCTTCCCTTGTACCGGACAAAGGCCAAGAACTTTCCATGCTCTCTCTCAGTGGTCAACAAGCTGTTCCATGGGCCCAATCTGGCCTACACATGACTGTGTGAATGCAGTCTTCATAGAATACGGCCACACCCATTCGAATATGTACTGTCTGCAGCTACTTTCACCTACAGGAGCAGCTGAGGAGTTGTAACAGAAACCATATGGTCTGCAAAGCTGAAAATATTTACCATCTGGTACTTTCCAGAAAAGATTTACCAACCTCCTATGTTCTATCTCATTAAAACTCCTAAAAACCACATGAGGGGGGGGAAATGAAATGAGAGATTTAATTTAAAAAATTTAAAAACCTGTGAGGTAAGTGATATTACTTCCCTCATTTTATAGGTGAAAAAACTGAGGATCAGGTAAGTTGAGTGACTTGCCCAAGATTGTGTTTGTCTCAAGTAACAGAGTAAGGTTTGTATCAGCCTAACTTCAGGGGTTGGCTTATACTGGACTAGGAATCAGAAAGGCTGGCTTTTCTAAAGAGCTACGTGACCTTCAGTACTTACTTAAGGTGTTGTTTTTCATTTCATGCCTCTACTAGGGACAGATTTTTCAATGTCTGACATACTACTTCACAACAATGTCAAATGATGTATGATGCTGAGGCTTACGGAGAGGAAGAGCTCTGGGAAAAATGACCAGAAAAGAAGGATCTCAGTTATCCCTGAAAAACAGACTACCCAAAAGTTACTGGTTTAAAGTAACAACAATTTATTATTTGTCATGATTTTGTGGGTTGGCTGGATGGTTCCTCTGCTGGTTCCCCCCAAACTCACTTATGCGGCTGCATTCAGTTAGAGCAGGGGCTCTCAACCAGGGGTGAACTTTCCCCCCAGGGAACATTTGGGAATGTCTGGAGACATCACTGGTGGTGTTCTTCTCATCTAATGGGTAGAGAACAGGGATGCTGCAAAACATCTTATGGGGGCACCTGGGTGGCTCAGTCGTTAAGCATCTGCCTTCGGCTCAGATCATGATCCCGGGGTCCTGGGATCGAGCCCCGCATCGGGCTCCCTGCTCCGCGGGAGGCCTGCTTCTCCCTCTCCCACTCCCCCTGCTTGTGTTCCCTCTCTCGCTGTGTCTCTCTCTGTCAAATAAATAAATAAAATCTTTAAAAAAAAAAAAATCTTATGGTATATAGGACAGTCCCCCGCAACAAAGAATTATCTGGAACCAAACGTCAATAGTGCCAAGGTTGAGAAACCCAAGCTACAGGGTCAACAGAGCTGGAAAATTCAAGATGCCCTTACTCACACATCTCCATTGGTGCTGGCCATTGGCTAGGGGCCTCAGTTCTCCTCCATGTGGCCTCTAGTCCTCCATCCACTAGGCCAGACCAGCTTCCTTACATCATGGTCTCAGGGCAGAGTACCAAGGGAGTGACCATGGAAGCTGCAAGACCTTTTGAGATCTGGGCTCTGGAACTCACCCAGGGTGGCCTCCATCACATTCTATTGGCCAGAGCGAGTCAGAAAGTCAGCCCCGATTGTAGGCAATGTAGGAATAGACTCCACGTCTGCTAGGGAGAAGTAGCAAATTCACATTCAAAGCAGTGTGTATACTGGGCTGGGAGGAATCTGTGACTAGGAAATAATCTACTACAAGAAGTAAGATTAAATATGTTTCCACTGGAGCTCCATAGCTCAGAGGACAGCTCTAAGCTAGTGGTTCTCAAAGTGTCGCCTGAAGCATGTGCATCACTGAGAACGTGCTAGAAATGCAAATTCTCAGGTCCCGCCCAATCCAACTGAGTCAGAAACAGAGGAGTGGCAACGAGCAATCTTTATATTAACAAGTCTTCTAGGTGATTCTGGTGCTCAACCAGGTTTAAGAACCACTGGCCTACAAGTAAGCAGTCAGGGCAAATACCTATACATGCCGGGGACACCGGCGTGAATGCTGGTAGAGGCCAAAACATTTCTCCCTCTCTCTGTCCACCTCTCCCTGGGTCTCTGGCCGTGCGCCTGAGGACAAAGCTCTGTCTTTAATGATGGAGTTTCGTAGGAACAATCCTTACACTCCCAACGGAAACAGGTCAGTGGTCCACAGGTGGGCAGGAGCCTGAGTGACATCTACTGCCCAATGGAGCAGGCAGGCAGGGCCGAGGGGGCCGCAGGGGAAACCAGCGCTGGTCAGGAAGGCAGGCAGCCCTCCTCGGGAGCTGGAAGGGAGGGGCCAGAGGACTTTTTTGTTTTTGTTTTTGCTACTGAAAATATTAGCAGAGGGAAAAGTGTTAATGTTACAAAAAAATAATGCTTTTTTAAAGGCTAAAAAAAATACTAGCAGAGCCCATTTAGAATTTTTAATCCTCAGACCAGAACTTAAATTTCTATCATTGCTCAAGAAGTAAAATCAGACCAACCCACTACTGGTGAGTGCCAGCCGTAAGTACACAGAAGGCACTAAAATCCCTGTCTGCCAACACCACCGTGCTCTGCAGCCCCAAGGCAAAACCAGGGTAGGACACGTCAAGTTCCCCAGCTCCCCACAAGCCCTTCCTGGTGACTGTGCATCTGGTCTGTTGTTTTGGTTTTTGTTTATTCTGGAAATTACCAAGACAGTTTGTGACCTGAGTACCTCCAGCTGAGAGTGCTACCCAGGGAACCACTGAAGCCCAAGACTGTCCCTATGAACCGGGGAAGCCTTGGGCTGGAGGAGTTACTGTAAGAACAGGGTGTGGGACTCAGAGCCTCTCCCACCCTCCCGCCAAGAACCCTCTACCCAGAGCCAGCCAGGTCCTCAAGCTCTTAAAGGAGGGAGATGTATGACCTCCACTGGCTCTTTACAGTGTCCATTCAATCCGAGACAAGATGAACATTACTAGATCCCTGACAAACCACATAGTCCAACAAAAGGATTCAGTCATAGTTTAAGCACAGAAATGGCAAGGCAGCCTGAGATATTCACCATCTCCAGGGTGGACACCAAATGAGCTACTGGACCTCCTGGAGGCAGATTTGGGAGACAAGGAGGTAAGAGGACTTTGTTGGCATTAAAGTAAGTCTTTCTGCCCATTGGACTGATCTTGGCATAGGAAGGGCAGCTTCCCCAGGCACGAAGCTCCTCTCACTGGAGTTATCCCACCCAGAACCAGGACATTAAAAACCAATGGTTGGGAGTGCTCCAGTGGGGACTTAGGGACTGGGTAGAGAATTTAAACACTATGGCATCCAAACAGGAGCACCATGAGGACAGGAAGACTCCCCTACACTCAATCCTTCTGTTTTATGAACTGGAATTCTGCGTAAAAAATTCATTTGTGATAAGGGTTCCATTGCTTTAAAACAAAACTTTGAAAACAACTAGCAGGACGACTGCTAATGTTCCTTCCAATGTTCAGATTCCAAGTTTTTTGTGAACTAAGTATCTGGGTGCCCAGAGTATGCGATAATACCTAAACCAAAATCACCCTCATTGTCATCATCTCTAATGCGTGAATATAAACTATCGCTATAGCATAAACAATCCAACATAACACTAACTTCCCATTCCACTGAAAAAATTCAAGTTCATCTTCCTTGGTTTGAACAGTGGTGGCAGAGCTGTTTCATTGCTGACCTTTCCTCTTCATCGCTATGAGAAAATGGTGATGACATCTTTTTGGCCAGATGGAACTGATGGGAGATTTATGGAGCAGCTGAGAACTGTCAAAGCTGGGCCAGGCAGATCCCACAAGACAATGACCATGGCCTTTTCATCAAGGAGCACGTTGCTTTCTGGAATCCACTAACACAAGAGGTTCCTATCTACCCAGTCATCAGCAAGATTATCCCAACACCCCACCAGCTGCTGCCACCCAATCCGGAGGCCTCTGCTTCTGCGCTTGAGGGATGGCATGTGATGTGCACAGGGGTCTTACCCCTCACCCACCATCACCACCCCCCGGCCCAGTCTGGCACCCACAGCCCTCCCAGAGTGGGAAACCTCATCCAATGCCTTCTCGGTTACAGAGATTTCAGAAATTAGTCACAGAAAGGAGGGAGGGAAGACAGTGGAGGTTTCCTGAAGGAACCAGTAACAAGATCTGGGGTGTTTCACCTCGAGGTCACAGCAGCTCAGATTGTCCCTGAGTTAGCAATGAGCGGTCAAGAGTGAAATCAACCTCTTCAAACCCTCTGCTAACTTGTCCATCATCTACTGTACAAAGAGTTTACATGAGGCAGAGACTTCTGCCAATGCATCTCCCCATTCACTGAGCTTTCTCTAGAGATTTGGATCCATTTCCCACTCCCAGCCCCAGAAGATGACCCCAGTGCCCACAGATGATCAGTAGAAAGAGGGAGTGGAACTGGACACTAGAGTCCAGCATTTGTTTGAGACAAGGGTTCAGACTGGCTTCAGATCCTCTTGTCAAGTAGTCCATGATTAAGACATATACTGGGACTCCTTCTATGGCGCTGGTGACCATATGTCCAGCTCTGCACAGGACAGCCCCAGTTTGCACCTCCTGTTATCCCAGAATCATTACTGATATCACTGCCTTTCCCTCTCAAAAGTCCCCTTTTGGACAATAGGCTATACAGTCAGTCTATCTTTGGCCTAGTCACCACCTATGCTTTTCGGTAAGAATCTGGAAAACCTCAGGTAGCCCTGTAAGCCAAAACATGCAGGGATTAAAAAGGCAGAGATCAAACATATTTCAATTAAAAAAAAAAGCCAATGGGCAAAGATGTTCATTGGTTTGGTTTGTAACAAGGAAAATATGGAAACAAGCCAAATGTCCGTCCATAGGAAATGGCTTAATAAATCAAGGTTTATCAATATGGAATACTATGCGCCGATTCAAAAGAAAAAGTGGATCTACATGGACTGATATGGGAGGATCTCCAAGGCAGATTGGTAAGAAAAGATGCAAACTGTTATCAATGCAATATGAATGGTCCCAGTTATCTTTTCTTTGTAATTGTACATGTAGACATATAGATCCATGTATAAAAATGCATAGAGAAAGGTCTAGTACTACACTGTGTAATAAAAATATGAGTCACATATGTAATTTATAATTTTCCTATATCCATATTTTTACAAAGTGAAATTTATTTTATATAAACTAATATATCTAAAATATTATATAAATCATTATAAAAGATTATTAATGATATATTTCACATTTTAGTACTAACTAAAAATGTAACTAACTTTAGTTACATTTTTTGGTGTAACTCAAAATTATGCTTACAACCATCTCAGTTCTTACTAGCCACGTCTCAAGGGCTCAGTAGCCACATAAGGCTTATAGCTACAGTGTGTTATGGAACAGGTCAAGGCTAGAAGGATGCGCACCAGATAACTAAAGGGGAGGGAACTGGGGTTAGATAAATGAAGTGACTTGTGTAGGATTAGAAACTGTTGCAGTGAGAATATATTCATTTATATATATAATTTTATAAAACAATAAAAATCTGAAATTTTAAAAATAAGGAACCAGAACATGAGATATGAAATGAACAGTCTATAAATGAGCTATGAGGGAAGATAGTATTCAAATCAATTCACCAGTGAAGAGTGTTTGCATTTTTAAAAATGTGATCCCCATCAGCCCCAAGGGCTGGCTAGCTGACCCCAGGACTGCACTAGCCTAGCCAGCAGCCCAAAGCAAGCTTCCTGAGGGTTACCTTGTTGCTCCCCTATCTAGAAACAGGAAGCCATGGTGCCTCCATGAGAAGTCTGTTACCTCCGGGAACAAGGCAGTGCTCTAGAATATTCAGATTGAAGCTCTGACAAAGTACAGATGGGAAAAACAGTGTATCAAAATAGCCCCGGGGGTGCTAGTTTTAAAACGCAGATGCCTGAGCCCTACAAAATAAGGATTGGTGAGGTAGGGTCCAAGACTCTGCGTTTCACAAGAACTCCAAGAGAATTCTAAACCCAACTAAGATACAAAGGGATGGGGACGCCTGGGTGGCTCAGTCGTTAAGCGTCTGCCTTCGGCTCAGGTCATGATGCCAGGATCCTTGGATCGAGCCCCACATCGGGCTCCCTACTCAGTGGGAAGCCTGCTTCTCCCTCTCCCACTCCCCCTGCTTGTGTTCCCTCTGTCGCTGTGTCTCTGTCAAATAAATAAATAAAATCTTTAAAAATAAAAAAAAGATACAAAGGGATGTCACTCTCTTCTAGCCAACTTCCCACCGCCAGATTCCTGGCTAGGATCTGACTCCACCCAGAATCGTGCAGACAAAAAGTGGAAGACAGGAAATCCAAACACTTAGGCCTTCCCCTATCTCACCCCAGAGGAAGGCTGCTCTTCTTTCTCAATACTTACTGAATGATGCTTCCAGAGCCCACAACTAAAAAGCAGGCCATCCCTTGGTAATGACTGCCTTGTCCAAAGTTAGTCTTGCTTCTACCCTCCAAATCAAAGAGAGCCCCGCCTGGGCGGGACCAGAGCCCTCCCTCGGCCTCTATCCCTATTTGGGAATGCAATGGTATTTCCACCATCCAAGAGATGACATTGGGACATCTGGATGGAAGTTTCTCCCTCAAGGTGAGGTCTTGTGCCTATTTGGTTTTGGTTTTGGTTATTATATGCTTTTTCTTACTTCTTTTTAAATAATTCGATGTGCAATTCAATGTTCAAGGGGGGGGGCAATTTCTTCAAAAATATATTGTCAAAAGTGAAAAATTATTGCTTACATGCCTATAGCACCTTTGTAGGCAATGAGCCCTCCTACCATCTCAACCTCCAGTGAAGTTGACAGGTGTGATTATCCCCATTTTACAAAAAAGACCAGGAGGCTGGGAAGGTTAAGAGATGGGTAGTTGGAGGAAGACGCTAAGGTGGACCGAGCTCTTCCTCTGTGTTGGGTCTTGAGCCAGGGGGTGTGGCAGGGATCAGAGTGAATTCTCCTGACAAGCAGAGAAGGTGGCGTTGCTGCTCTTCCCAGGTCACACCTGAAGGAAAGGGCCAGGGGCTCACAAAGCTGGTGACAGACAGGTTAGCCCCTGGAAGACTCCTCTGCGGTGCTCTTCCCCTGCTTCACACACAAGAGTTCCCTCTAACACAAAATGACTGACTGCTCACTTCACCCCCCACTCAGCCACATCTTGCTGATTACAAGAAAGGCCTCCTCACAATGGTTAAACAAGCAGATGAACATTTTCATCAAAGCCAAATGTCCTTTAAGACTCTGATGCCCACTCTCCTCTCCTGACACCTGGCCACTGTCAGTCTCCCTGTGGCTGAGAGAGCAGTTTTCCTTCTCCCCACACCCACCACAGCCCTCCCAGGCCGGCCCTGCACATTCCGCAGCATTCCCCGGACTTGGAAACTTCCCTTTCCCTGGATGGCGCTGGCTTGCTCTCTCTATCTCCTCTCTCTCAATCTCTCTTTTCTCATCCAGTTCTTTCAACCGCCCTCCCTCTCTCTTGGGTTCTCTAGGAAAAGCAACCAGGAGAGAAAACAGCAAAGCACAATGAAGAAGGGAGGGCTGGAAGGTCTGGGGCAGCCTTCCCACCGCAGAAGATCAGAGTGAGGGGCAAGAGAGGTGAGTGTGCGCGCCGCACGAGATGGCAGGAGCCATCTTTCCAGATGTTCTCAAAGTTGAGGAAAATCTCTCAATGCCGCTCTGCCTGCCGTTCTTCAGAGGGAGGAAAAGCCTCTGGGATCCCAGGAGTGCTGGGCAGCGCTCACTATGGAAACCCCATAAGATCTGGCACAGGGTCCGAGGCCCAGTTCTCCACGAACCCCCTCTCCCCCCAGGATGCTGCTGGGGCTGGGACACCATCTCCAGAGAAGAGTAAAAGGCCACTTTGCTGCCGCTTAAAATTCTACAGTGTTTGCTACATTCAGGGCTTTCTCTTCAGCAGGTCTGAGCCCCAAGATGCAATGTCGCTTAGATGTGACCCCGAGTCCCTGGGGAGGGAGAGACAAGCAGGTGAACTTGAACTGGCTCCACTGAAAATCTGAATCACAGCCACAAAAGGATCCCCTTCCTATGCAGGAGGCATGGATTTGCTATAAAGTCACTGTTCCATGTGTTTCCTATTTATCGATCCACAAGAATTTGCTGTACGGCCAGCCCAGAAGTGAGCTAAGAATGTATCATCTGCTCTCAAATGCCTGAAGACAAGGCGATGCACAGGGGAAGACAGACACTTAAGCTGAAAAGCAGCACAGAGACACAAGGGGTTGCTATTATTCTGCGTGATTAGTATTATGATTACCATATTACTATGGTTTTATAGTTTAAGCAACAAAATGGCTTCTCACACCTGCTCTGCTCCGCCTCCCCCCCCCACATTCCCCAAGCTCCACGCCAGCCTACAGCCCTTGCAAACACCACACCAGGCATTTTTTTTAAAGGAGAGGGGGGTGCAAAAAGAAAATGTTAAGGCCCTCTGACTTCCTCCTTTTATGGCCGTTTGTAGTTTCAAACTCTGAAGGTGGGAGGAAGGAGAGCTGAGATTAGAGCCGAAATAAAGACACAGTCCAGATGGAAGACCTAAGATCATCTCAGATCAACGTTCCTATAGCAGGCCTCTCTGCTTACTCTCCCTTAAGCCATTTGTTCTCCACTCTGGGACAACTCTGTTGCCAATAATACTGCCAAGAGCCACTGTTTATTAAGCACTTGGTATCAAGCAAACAGTATGTGGGCCATTTTGTTCCAACAGTGTTCTGGTTATCTCCTGCTGCATAACAAACCGTCCCAAAACATAGTGGTATGAAAAAAAAAAGATTTTATTATGTTCACTGATTCTGTGGGTTAGGAATTTGGATGGGACAGAGCTGTAGTGGTTTGTCTTTGCTCTATGAAGTCTGGGGTCTTAGCTGTGAAAACTGGGCCAGCTTGGTGCTGGATTCATCTGGAGGCTTCATCACTCACAGGTCTGGCATCCAAGCTGGAATGACTAGAAGGCTGGCTGAGCTGGAACTGTCAACCACTGTGCCCATACGTGGCTTCTTCATGTGGCTTGAGCTTCCTTACAGCGTAGAGGCTTCAGGGTAGGCAGATTTCTTATGTGGTAGCTCATGGTTCCAAGAGCAAGTGCTCCAGCAAATAGGAAAGAAGTTACATGGCTTTTTCTGACCTAGCTACAGAAGTCATATGGTGTCACTGTATGTATTTTATTGTTGTATTGGTCAAAGCCGGGGCAAACCTGCCCATATTCAAAGGGCAAGGACATAGACCCCACCTCTCAATGGGAGGAGTGGCTAAGAATCTGGGCCTATCATTTTCAACACTATCTTGTTTCATTCCCACATGATAATCTTTTTTTTTTTTTTTAAGATTTTATTTATTTGCAAGAGAGACAATGAGAGACAGAGAGCATGAGAGGGAGGAGGGTCAGAGGGAGAAGCAGACTCCCCGCCGAGCAGGGAGCCCGATGCGGGACTCGATCCCAGGACTCCAGGATCATGACCTGAGCCGAAGGCAGTCGCTTAACCAACTGAGCCACCCAGGCGCCCCCCCCACATGATAATCTTTTGAGGAAGTATGATTTACATCCCCATTTTACAGATGAGGACATCGAGATTCAAGCAGCTTACTCCAGAGCCTGAGCTTCAAATCATTGCCCATATGACTCACTGCCTATCATTTCTGATGCCCTCCTTTGTTCTGGATGCTCCCCAACCCCCCAGCCCAAATTCCATGACCCTTCTTTCCTCACCTCTTTCTGTTGGTTTGCCTGCTCTGAATTTCCTTCTGTCCCCACCTCTATCCCATCTTCACCCGCCTCAGGGCCTGGGATGGAAATTTCAAGAAAGGCAGCACTCTGAGTTCTGCCAGTCTCTAATGTCAGCTACTTATGGGCTCTTCACGCTCTACTAGGCCAGAGTAGGAATGACCTTTGTCCTTTGGAATCCCCACTGCCTCAGGGCAGCTACTATGCTGCCCGGTCTTCACTCTGCCATTGACCCTTGGCCGTCCCAGTTGGGAATCAAAACCTCACCAATGTTTGAGTATCCCCTTTATACACAATCATCAGGTGCCTAAAAACACAAATGAAGGTTTTAGGAAGGCAAATGGGAAAATGGTAAAAGTATCTGTAGCATAAAATAAAATGACAAAGGGTTACTTACTAATATAAAGAGCTCATAGAAATCAACAAGACAAAACTAAGATCTCAGTAGATAAACAGTCAGAAGATGCAAGCAGGTGATAGATTTAAAAAGATACAGATGGATTACAGACATTGGAAATAATAAAAATAATTTAAAATAATTATAATATGCTGTTTTCACTGTATATATTTGCAAAGATTCTTAAGATGAGAATTCCCCAGTTGCTTTCTAGAAGGAATGTTCAAAATTATGTTCATTCGTGTTTCACTCCTGTTCCAAGAGGACAGCGGCTCTTCCTGAGTTGTAGCAATCAGGGAAGGCACCCCTGGGGGAGGCAGGGCTGGGCTGGGACTGTAAGAGGGGGTAGGAGGTCTCAGCTGGGCTGCTACATTTACACTGTCTATGTTTGAAATACTCCTAGAGTTTAAATTCTTCTGCTGAAACTGCTCTATAGATACTTGACCTAGCCCTACGAGAAGGGATATATGATCATGAATTCAGCTCCAAAGCGTCCTTCCTACTGGGTTTCCTCTATTTAATGGATGAAATATTCACAGAAAAGACAATGCTCTAGCATCTGTGAGGAAAGCAAGCAGAATCAGACCCCATAGGGTCAGCTTCTGTCTCCAAGGCATTTACCATGGACAGAAGGGCTGGTTGCCCAGAGTCCAAGAAGATACCTCAGCCACAAATACCCCAGATATAAGAACTGGCTATGCTGCTACCTCAAGGTCAGAAACACATTACTAGATCAGAGGCAACAATAGGTGCTCTGGCATTAGGAGAGTAAAAATGCAAACCACAGACTGGGAGATGATACTCAAAATAAGCATATATCCAACAAGGGATTCATATCCAAATTTATAATGAATTTCCACAAATCAGTAAGAAAAGGCAAAAGATTTAAACGAGCACTTCACAAAAGAAGATATTTAAAAAGCCAATGAATATTGGAAAGGGTGCTTATTTTCATTAGTCAGTAGGGAAAGGCAAAATAAAAGCACACTGAGACAGCCCTACACTCCCACCAGAATGGCTTAAAATTAAAAACTGACAATACTAAGTGTTGATGAAAATGTAGAACAATTGTAATCCTCACACACTGCCAGTATAAATTGGTACAACAATTGTAAATCAGCAGACTATTGAGTAGAATCTACTAAGTTGCATTTATGAATATCCTGTGGCCCAGCAATTCTACTCCTAAATATATACCCAATAAAAATGTGTGCATATGTTCCCCAAAAGACACATACTGAAGTGTTCATAGTAGCACTCACTATTCACAACAGTCCAAACCTAGAAACCATTCAAATGTGAATCAAGAGAGAATGGGTCAATAGTAGTATATTCATACAATGAAATGTTACACAGAAGTTATAAGGAGCTAACCACAACTAAAAACAGTGGAGAAGAATCTCACAAGCATATATTGAGTAAAAATTGCCAGACATGAAGAGTCTACATTCTGTATGATTGGATACGTATGAAGTTCAAAAACAAGCAAAACTAATCTATGTTGTTAGAAGTCAGAATAGCAATTCTACAGGGGAAAAAGGAGGCGGCTTCTAGGTACCAGTAATGTTCCACTTCTTGAACTGGGTGCTAGTTACACAGCTGTGTTCAGATTGTGAAAATTCACCAGGGTGCTCATTTTTTATTTTGTGCCACTTCTGTGTTATGCTGGAATAAAACATCTCCCAAAACTAGGAAGCCACACACTCATGTTCAGTAAGTGCACTGCTGGACTGGGTCAGGGGCTTACGTGAGCCCAGGGGCTGTCACAGGAACAAGCAGAGCTCATTTTCTTACTCCAAGTAAGGTCTCCCAGAGTCACTGCCAAGCTCAGGATCCTGTAACTGACGGAGGACTGTTCCCAATGCCACCTGGTGCCCCTTCTCACGAGCAGGAAGTACAGCTTTCCATTAGGGAAAGGGCTGAGAGCTTGTTGCTGTTGACTGCCACATCTAGGGAGAGGGTAATATCCTGGGGGTCCATACCTGATTCCTCTTGTGGCTGTTCTAGCCACTCTCAATTCTAAGTGTCCCAACTTTCCCATCTCTCACCACACACATTTGTCGGAAGAAAAGAAATAAATCAATCACCAAAGTGTTCATTGAGAAGAAGCCCTCTATGAGGTTCCCCTGTCCTGGAAGAATGGGGGAGGAAGCCCTCCCCATGTTGGAGGCCTGTCTCCTAGTCTACCCAGGACTGAATAACTAGGTCAGCAGAGGAAGTCCAGTGACCAAGAGATGAAGGACACCCAGCCATTGGTTCAAAGATAGCACGGCAGTGTGCCCTTCACATTCTGCTAGTTTCAACATAGCACATGATACACAGAACACCCTGCAAGAAAACACAGCTAGAGTCTCCCCACCCCCAGCCACCAACCTTTTTTATTGATAATAATGAAATTCAGTATTTTTTTCATTTTTTTCCATTAAGGCTGAGATAATATGGAAAGGCCCACAGGGAATAGGAAGGCCTAGACCAGGGCCTTAAAGGATGTGAAGATTCAAAAATGCCTCTTCCCTATGAGGGAGGAAGGTGATGTTTTCCCCTACTTAATTTCCCCACAGGAGTTCCTATTTGGATAAATAAACCCTGATAAATGAGAACCCAAATTTTCCCAAGTCTTGCATTTTCCCCTAGATGTGTTTTGGTGGGTGGTCCTCTCTCAGCAGTTGGAATAATCCAGATGATCCTGGGCAACTTGGAAGGAAGCGAGTCTGTATTGAAGCCAAGACATAATTCCCCCCTGCCCCCGCCCCCAACAGCTTCCCAAGAGAAAGAAACCCTGTGGGTCATGGTGAGGCTGGAAATAAAGGGAGGCTGGATCCCACCTTACCCAGATGGTCGGTGGTTGTGTGCATACTTCTGGGTGAGGAGGAGGGGGTTGAAAGCTTTTTGGTATTGTTGTTTAGATTACTTTTCTTAAAAAAAAAAAATTTTTTTTTTAAGCTGGATGCAACCGACTACAATATAGAAAGAGAAAAATGAGGAGATGCAGGTTAACAGTGTTTAGATATGAGGGGAGGCCCAGGGTCTACCCACACCTAGAAACACTTCTGTGCACCGCTGGGCTTGCAGAAGATCTCCATGGAAGGATCCACCAGGGGAAGGTCCACTGAGGTCGGCAACTCAGGTTGCACCCTGCCCCGGGGCCGGCTGGAGTCAGCTCCCACCCCAACTTGCTGCAGGCTGAAGAGGTAAAGCCTCTGGAGGCTCGAATGGTGGCCAGATTCGGTGGTCTCACGGACCCTTAGGGCTCCGGAGTTCACTCCTGGACCTGACACGAGTCACCTGGAGGCCACTATACCTGATTTTCCTCCGGACACAGTCAAGCAAGGTCGCCCATAGTCGCCAAAGCGCTGCTGTCACTAGCCTATAGCCCAGATCAACTATTTTCGCAGTTAGGGGGGAAAAAAAGAGGAAGTCCCCTCTCCTGGCGAGGCGAGTCTTGCATCCCAAGGCTTCCCCTAGACCCCGCGATTTCAGCTTGTAGTTTCCTCTAGGGCCGGGTTGGGAGTTTTGGGCCCCCACACCTTCACGCTGGCCCCCTCCTCTCCCTCCCAGACCCCAAGGGGCGGCGGGGCCGGCCAAGGGCGCTGCGTGTGACCCCAAGCGGAAGGGCCCCAGTCTGGGTCCTAATGCGGGTGGCGTCTCCCTTGACAGGCGGCGTTTGGGGACAACAGCGGGGACGGGAGATAAGGTGACATACCAGAGCAGATTTGGTGCGCGCGCTGATACTCCTCTCCCGACAGGAAACGCGGAGCTATTTAAAAGACCCTATCGATTACTTTATCTTTCCCAGAGGAAAGCTTCTTGCTGAGAGACAAAAGATGTTCCCTACCTAAAGATACAAGGCCACAGCCCTCCACTCACAACGGAGGGTCTGCACAAGCGACGTCCAGTGGGGGTGCAGGGAGAGCCGAGACACGCTCACACGCAGGGTGCACGGATGCGGGTGTGCCAACAAAGCTCTGGAGGGCCGCAGGGCCGAGAGGGGAGGAAGGGGCATTTCACAGGATCATCCTCTGTACCCTTTGAAACGTTTTGAGCGTGTGCACTTAAAACACACACAAAGGAAGTGACTGTGCCCTTGAAGTACGAGAATGTGTACCCGTGTCGTTTCAGCATATTTACAGCGCACCAGTAAGCACACTCAAGCGCCTTACTGGTGGCTGGGAATGTATTCCACACACATGTCTACAACGCAAATGCTCCATTGTGCTCCTTTTAAGGGCCTGAATGTCTACAATTGTCCTGTGTTCACTTAAAATACGGAGTTGTGTCAACACAACCCTTTAGCGTGCGCTCATGTTGTGTCTGAATTCCCGCCTTTCGCCAATTGGCTGCGGCCGTAGAATGTCCTCGGCGATGTCCCTGATGACACTGAATTTGCTCCGGAATCCCGCAGCTTTTGGCCTCTGGGTTCCCTGAGGCATGCCCTGGGGATGCTCTCAATAAATACTGATTGAGGCGAATGCACGGAATCGAATGGTTTTTCCTATGAAGCAATTTGCCATCTACGCATTCGCAGTGTGCTCCGCCGGACCGTGAAAACTTCGCAGCGGTTCCGCAGGATAGGTTAGAAGACAAGACGAGAAAGGAAGGTGCCAAGAAAGGAAGGGTGGCGGCCGTAGGAAGGTTCGATCGCTCCCTTAATTTCCAGCTGAAATTCAACACAGACCAGGCCACAGCAACCCAGGGTGGAAGCTCCGGGCGCGGCGGCCCGAGTGTCGGCCAGAGCCAGGGACTCCGCACAGAGCAGGGCGCGACTCTTCTCCCTCCGGGAAGCCGCGCTGCCCTAGGCCTCGCTAGCCCCCCGCGTTTTGCACAAAAACGGGTGGCCGGCCCAGCTCGGCTTCTCCCAACCCTGCGCGCCCACGCCCAGGGTTTCTTCTAAGGCCTCTCCCCAAGCTGCACCCACGCCAAGCAGGTGTGGACCTTCCCTAGAAAGTCCATCTTCCTCTTCGTGGTGTTCCGAATCATCGTCCATCGGACTCAAATGTCATCTGATTTTTCCAGCTGCGACCTTCAGTGACTGGACCCTGAGGGACGGATTCGAGCCTCCGGGCTCTCAGCCTCTGCGCGCTGTTTTCGCTAAAGCAGCTTGCAGAGGTGGGGCGTGGGAGGAGGCGGGGGGAGCAACACCGAGAAGAAGGCACCAAATTAACAGAAAACGACAACGGAAGCTTGAAAACGACTCCCTCCGATCCGGCAAATCCTAACACGAGTTTTAAAGCGGGTCATATCTACGGATGCAAGATAAATTCGGTTTTAGAAACATACTGCCCCCGCCAAAGCATGAGAAAGTGACTTACACAAAGGTACTAACAAGAAAACTGTCCACGACAAAAATACAAAGGAGTTGCTCTTAGAAAAATGTAGATGCTCTTAGAAAAGAAAAAACGCCAATGTGTAATAATACTGAAATCTGCAGGAAATGTCTCTAGAAGGATATACTTTTTAAAAGCTGGTGACCTCCTGAGTGGGGATGGAAATTAACTGAGAAGAGGCGGAAGGAAACCTTCTAGGGTGATGCCAATGTTTTCGTATCTTGATTGTGGCGGTTCTTACAGGGGCTTGTCAATGTGTCAAGACTCATCGAACTGTACGTACACTTAAACTGTGTTCATTTTGTTCTAAGTACTTACTGTCTGGCTTAATAAAGTTGATTTTAAAAATAAATAAACCCACTAACAACTTTGCCTTTAGGGAAGGAAACTGGGTGGCTGGGGGAGAGGCATGGGACACTACATTGTACCCTTTTTTACCTGTTTGTTTTGGGTTTTGTCATGGTTTTTACGGTGTAATACTTTTTGAAAACATATAATTAGGATATTCGGTGATGTGAATATAAAGCAATTGTTAAAGAAACCAACAAAAGTAAAAACAGAGGTGCTTGTACACCCCATTGTAGGGATAAGAAAGAGCATGCCCTGTCCAAGCCCAGAAAATATTTTGGAAAGGGCGATTATCTTTAATGTTCAGATTTGCTTTCTTTGGTTTTTGGTCATATGTTTAACACACTAAGGAAAAACGAACACCCAGAACTTTTCTGGTGCTTATGTGTGGTGTGAGTGGCTGTCATCTCCTTGAGGACTCTCAGGGAAGGAGGGCCACAGAAGCGCCACAGAAGCGCGCTATAGAAAGCCACAGGACCAGGAGGGAGGTTGTCCTGGACGATGTGCCCCGGCTTCCGCGGGCAGCTCTCTATCCCGCTTAGAGCAAAGACGTGGAGGCCCTGAGCTGCCGCGGGAAGGCTCTACACCTGCCCAGGGTGAAAGCAAAGGCCTCCGAAGGCTAAGCAGGCATAGGGTCCCTAAGGCCTGAGAGGTCCGAAGCCTGGCCACTTATGCACCACCAAATCCATAGCTCCAGGGCTCCATCTGGCCCAACTCCCCACAGGGCAGGCAGTCTGGGACCAGAAACTGCAAGGGTCCCACCTCTGGGGGAACTAGGTATGCAATATCTCCATTTCACCCCCTGGAAGATAGGGAAGGGTCACTTGGCTTTGTTAGGACAGACTCCAGATCTGGTGCAGATTCAAAGCTATTTCAGAAAGGTGTTTGGAGGCTGGCCCTCAAGAGACAGATGGACAGCGGGCTAGAGACCAGGGGCCAGGAAAACTAGCAACTGCCAGACTTTTCTGCTGGCCTGGGGACAGGGCCTGGGTGGGGTTACCAAGTCCACCAGCCAACCTCATCTGCTGCCCCACTCAGCCACAGACCCATAGGACCTTCAACCAGCAAGCCAGTGTGCAGGGTAATGGGAGGGGGCTGCATTCCCAGTGACCCCAAGACATGGGTCTGTTGCTGGGACAGGTTAGGGGAAAGTCAATAGGGCAAATTTGCTGAGTGGCCATCAGGACCATTGAGGTTCTGTCCCTGGGTAGTGTGGGACAAAATCCATCCCACTCCCCTCTCTCTGGGGCTCTGCTGACCACCCCACTCAGATTTCTTACTGCTGATGGCTTAGCTCCAGTCCCTTCGTGTGTGCTGAGATTTCACTGGACTGTCACTTGGGCTGCCATCTCAAACTATACACACCTTTGATTAGTAAACTCCAAGTTGAGGAGTGAGGCTCAGAAATGTGCATTTTCAACATGTGCCACAGGAGATACTGGCCTAGATATGTCCACAACCCGAGTCTCTTCCCTTCTATAAAAGCACCACTTTATTCATTACATTTGGGGCTTGTCTTGATTGTGGTTTTTAAAATCTCTTTAAGGCAATACAAGCTTATGGTAAATAAAAAACAAAAGAAGGAAATTGTCTTAAAAGATGTACTGTGGAAAATGTCATTTATTCCTGACCCCACTCCCCCAGTTCTCTTCCCCAGAAGCTTTCATTACCATTTTGTTTATCCTTCCAAAAAAATCCATATAACTATATATATGTGCATAAGCCCATATATAAAATACAAATTCTGCAACCCAGTTTGATATTTAATGTACTCAAAACATATCCATAAGAATACATATAAATGTAACTAGTGACACCTGGGTGGCTCAGTTGGTTAAGCCTTGGACTTTTGATTTCAGCTCAGGTCATGATCTCAGGGTAGTGAGATTGAGCCCCACAGGGGTGGGGGGAGCTCCATGTTCAGGGCAGAGTCTGCTTGAGATTCTTTCCCCCTCCCTCTCCCCTCCGCACCCTCTCTCTCTCTTTTTTTCCCTCTCTAAAATAAACAAATAAAATACTTTTTTAAAAAAGAATACATATAAATGTAACTAATTCTTTCTTGTGGCTGCTAGTATTCTGTTCTACTGGTGAATATAACTTGTCTTTAACTATTTCCCCGAGATAGATATATAGGGTTTTTTTAAAATTCTTTTTAAAGGATTTTTTAAAATCCTTTAAAAATTAAAACTGCAACAAAAATACTTTTCTTGGGGCCCCTGGGTGGCTCAGTTGGTTAAACACCTGACCCTTGTTTTCGGCTCAGGTCATAATCTCAGGGTCCTGGGATTGAGCCCCACATGGGTCTCCCCGCTCAGCGGGGAGTCTGCTTGAGTATTCTCTCTCTTCCTCTCTCTCTGCCCACCTCTCCATTACACTCTCTTTCTCTCTCTCTCAAATAAATGGATAAATAAACCTTTAAAAAATATACTGTTCTTGTATGCATTACCTATAGAATAAAGTCCTAGAAGTGGAAATACTAGTTCAAAGGACTTAATGCATTTTTCATTTTGATAGTACAAAACTGTTCCAAAGAGATTTATCAATTTGCATTTCCAATCAACAATATAAAGGTGACTAAGCAGCGTAATTATCAAACTTTATCTTTGCCAATCTGATAAGTGAAAACATTTGCCTCTTTGTATTTTAATTTGCCTTCCTTCTTTCCTTTCATCCTTTCTTTCTTACTTTCATTTTATCACCAAGGTTCTGCTACTCCTGGCCAATTTTTCAATTGTTTCCTTGAGTCATTTTCATATTGATTTACGGGAACTCTTTCCATATTGTGGAAATAAATTTTTTGTTGTCATTATTTCTAGCAGTTAACCTGTACATTTTTTCTCTTTGATTCTATTTATATTTTGTTTTTGTTTGTTTGTTTGTTTTTGCTGCACACAAGTTTCTTTTTATGCCATCAGGTTTACATAATTTGTCTTTTGTGGTTTCTAGGTCTTCAGTTCTCCTTATCCACCCTCCCAAATATTACAAACACTCCAAAATTATTATCTTAACCATCTATAGTACTTTTGTGTTTCAATTCTTAGGTTTAAATTTTTCACTATCTGGAATTGAATGTGTTTGGTGCAAGAATAATCCATTTCCCTCTCTCTAACACCACTTTCATTTTATTTTAAATGTACACTACACTCCCTCAAATAGTGTAATATCACAATTGGCAGGGACCTTATTTCCTATCTTAACCAGTTTCACTTTGTAGGTTAGACAACCACCAACATGCCTCTTCACTGGATCCACTGCCCAGGTGAGACCACTTAACAACCTGGGATGCTTCCCAGAACAGCACAGCTGGGGAGGGACCTTTGGTACACCTAATACTTCCAAAAAGAAAAACATGAAACTGGGAACCAGAGAGGGAAACAGGATGTGGTCAGCGTCAGCCAATCAGTGAGAGAGGCAAGCCAGAACCCAGTACTGGCGCATAGTCCAGTACTCTTTCTGGTACAAGTCGGCTTCCTTCAGGGTCGGTGTGACTTGGGCTGTGCAATCCCAGCTTCTGGTGCATGGTGGGCACCCAGTCAGTGTGGGTGAAGAAATACAGGAAATCATCCCGGCATCCAATAGTGACTAGGCTGTGGAGTCACTGGAGGCTGGGGGGACATTCTGGCCCACTCTTTTAGCTTTTCCCCTCACTACCTCCCCCCTTCCACAAAGACAAACACTCATACATATACATACACAATATCCCCAAGCCAGGTAAATCTGTTCCCTGCTCCCCCTTCTGTGGGCCTCAGGACCTTCCTATGGCCAAGCAACTTTCAATAGACAGCCCTCAAAGCACTTCAGGGGACTTCCTGCCTGTCCTAACTAGCTAGCAGAGGTTGATCCTAGGGCAAAAGCCAGACAGATAACAGGGGAACATGAAGATAGTATTTCCAGGGCTCTGTTCAGACTGCCCCAAAGCAGGACCAGCTACATAATTTGTGGGGCCCTGTGCAAAACGAAACTGTGGTGCTTCTTCAAAAGTTCTTCTTCAAAACTTATCAAGAATTTCAAGACAGCAACAGCAGAGCACAGGGCCCTTCTAAGCCAGCCTTCAGGGAAGGATGGGGTTAATTATCAAGGGAGGAGAAAGAAGATTCCTCAGTCCTCTAAAGCTTTGGATTTTAGGTAAAGTGGGCTGGACTGGGGGTTTTGCTATTCATAATATTCATAATAGCCAAAAAAAAAAAAAAAAAAAAGGTGGAACCAACCCAAATGTCCATCAACTGCTGAATGCAGAAACAAAACATGGTATATCCATAGAATAGAATATTATTCCACCATAAAAAGGAATAAAGTACTTGTACACGGGTGAACCTTGAAAACATAATGCTAAGTGAAATGGAAATATGATTCCATTTGAATGAACTGTCCAGAATAGGCAAGTCTATAGAGACAGAAAGTAGACTGATTTGTGGTTGTCTAGAGCTGGGGAGGTAGGAAATGGGGGAGAGGGTTGGGGTTGATGGCTAAAGCCTACAGGTCTCTTTTAGGAGTGATGAAAATGTCCTAAAATTAATTGAGTGATGGTTGCACAACTCCGTGGTTTTACTAAAAATCATTGAATTGTATACTTCAAAAGGATGAATTGTATAGTATGTGATTTACACCTATTAAATCTCAATGAAGCTGTTACCAAAAGAAGAGGAGGGGGAGGAGGAGGAAGAATCTTAAATACTCCTTCTCTTTCTCTCAACCGATCTTACTGCAGGAGGCCCCTCCTCCTTGATGAAGGTTTTTGGGGAACCCTGCATCAGCCTGGTCCTCTGCTCCAGCTGCGGGAGTGCGGGTGGGGTGGGCATGGGGGGAGGAGGAGTGTCTTGCTTCCTCTCCAGTTGGCGTGGCTCTAGGAGGCAGCGACGTGCACTAAAAGAAAACATTCAGGACTCTGTAGTGAGTCCTGTGTTCAAATCCTAACACTGTCACTTTCCATCCTTGTGACCTTGAGCAAGTCCCCTCACCTCTCTGAGCCTCTTTCTCCTCTGCCCAGTACTCGAGATAAGTAGATCAGCGATGACATAGGTGAGAGCGTGTGGCTCACCCAGTGAGAGCTCTAGAAACAGCGGCAAAAGGAGAATTTGATACCCGCTGAGCCACCTGAATGAGGCGCGTCCCGCGGCAGGAAAAAACCGGGGCCCGGAAGCCGCCTGGAGTCTTCAGGAGCCAAGGACAAGAGCGGTAGCCCTCAGAGTCGTCCCCCGCCCCCAACCCCGGGCCCGGAAGGAAGCCAGGGCGGCGGAGGGGCCCCGCGGCCAGACCCGGGAGCCGGGTTGAGGGCCGGGAGCCGGACCGCAGCCGCCGCTGCTCATCCATCAGCCGGACGAAGAGCAGAGGCGCGCTCTCCGCCCTCTGTTTGCTTTCTCGCCAATTATTGCCGCGCCGCAGCCCCTTTGTTGATACAGTAGTCCGAAAAAGTGCTAATGTTCATTTATCAGGGGGCCCGCCGGGGACTCCCACGAGTTGCGATTCTTCCCAAAATATAAACATGGGGCGAGCGTCCCAGACAGAAACCCCCATCTGTTTCCCCGGCGCGGGCGGAGAGCGAGGCGTTGTTGAAGATAAAGCCGCGGATAACGCCGCCTGTCTCCAATGGACGTCTCCCCGGCGCATTAATGACATTCCCGGTGATAGTTCCAGCTTATCTTTCAATTAATCATATATACCTTTTGCGGCGGGCCCTGCTGATTGCAGGAAAGGGGGGCCGGCTCGGGCTGTGCCGATTGCTTTTTCAATTAATAATATTTTATGCGCGGAGAATGCGCTCAAGTCATCTGGAATTTGGCTCATCTTAAAGCTCCAATTCTTTAAAAGGCAAGGGAATAGATGGGTAGATGTTCGATCTCTCCTCTCTGCCTCTTTTCCTCTCTCTCTCTTTCTCTCTCCTTTTCTCTAGGCTGAAGGCTGTTTGTTTGTCCTGCTGGTTTGGCCAAAGTGCGGCTTAGAGAGGCGGCCAGGTTGGGTCAGCCGCCCTTGGGAAGGAAGATGTGTCCCTAGTGAAGGGGGAGAATCAAGTTTCGTACCTCCCCACCCCCAACCACTGCAACTTCTATTTAAAGAAAAAAAGTTTTACTCAGAAAGTGAGGACTACAAATAAAAGTTAGCAATTGCTCTTGGATATTTCTCTGTGGAGGCCAGCGTGGGTCGCCCCAATTTCGATTTTGCCTGGATTTACGCTCTCTGGCAACGTTAAGGCCTGTTTTAGAGCCAAGGGAAATTATTACCAGATTCACCGAGGGTATAGGGAGTGAAGTCACTTCGTCCGAATAGGGAGGTTTTCTTTCTTCCCCTTTTCATGACACCTGACCCACAGGTCTATTTGTCAGCCCTGGGAACCATAGCCCAAAATAGGTGATAAATCTTAACCTCTTCGTTCTGCAGAGGAAATGCCAGGTTTTTTGTTGTTGTTGTTGTTGTTGTTGTTGTTCCTTCCTCCAGAACTCTCTCTTAAACCCACACACAGTAATAATAATAATAATTTTTTAAAAAATACTAAAAACAGGGACCCCGGATGCAGCCTCGATGTCCCCCATTAAACGGTAATATTTCAGGCGTCGGCTCACACTAATCTTTCAAACTGTCATCGCGAGCCGCCCGACCAGCCCATTCACTTCACAGCGCTCCCAGGACCCTCGCTCGGAGCTCTTTTGAATGAGACATTTAATTGAATCGGATGTGGCTCGTTTGCCAGACGTCACCGCCTAGGCGATAGGCATCCTTTCCCACTCGCCCCCCCCCAAAAAAATCTTCAAGGGCGAACTAGGCCCCCAAGCTAGGTTAGTTGAGGGCAATAACTAACATTGTCCAAAAGCGTGGCGAGGATGGGCGGAAGAGAGGCTACTGATCTGCAGGTCCGTCGCGGAAGAACCAAGTTGGGGGGGTAGGCGGTGGGTGGATGAGGAGGGTTCCAGGGGCTTGAGAACTCCACCCCCACCCCCACCCCCGCCACACATACACATACATTTGAAAAAGGCATCTCTCCGCAGACCCAGCTAACAATTCCAGAACCGCGCGTGGACCCTGGCTGGAAGATCCTAAGCGAGATTCCGCTGCGAAGGCCCGGGCCTGGTACTGGCGCCTGGCTCCCAGCAGTCGGGGTCCGAGTGCTCCGAGCCTCCGGGAGAGCCGCGCGGTGGTCCACTCTCCATCGCCCTAGCCCGGAGGCCACAGATCCTGGAGGTGTGGGTTTGATGAGGGGCTGTAAAGGTCCTAGTGTTAGGCCTGTGCTTACTCCGATGGCACCCTTCCCGGCGGCGCTGCCTGACGGCTCCCCGCCTGCCTGAGCACCCAAAGGCCCATGCTCAGGACAGACACCACCTTGTCCCTCTGCTTTGTGCGTTTCCTCGGCGCTTTGAGCGCGAATTACAGTCTCAGGCTCTGAGCTATGGCCTTGGCTTGCCTTTGTCCCTACGCGCCTTTCTTCTATTCCAAGCACTTCTTCCCTAGTCCCCAACTCGTCCTCCACTAAGAGCCGAGCCTTCCAAGTCTCCATTCTTAGCAAGTCCCGGCGCCCCGCCCGCGCTTTCCCTGCACAAACCTGGGTCGTGGCTTGTGAAAATCGACGCTTGTCCCCTGACAAGCCTTGCCAACCCCAGAGATAAAGTAAGTCGCCGACCTTAACCCGGGGGGCCATTCTGCCTGCCTGGATTCTGAAACTACACAAAATAAAGTGCCTCTCTGCAGTGTTCTGGGGGAGAGGGGATGGCCCAAGCTTTTATCAGATCTCCCAAGGGATCCAGAGGGGCGAGGTGGACCGGCACAGGATCTTGCCTGTAGCTTGCGCTCCTGAAACATTGGCAGATTTGTCTGATAGGAGAGTCCCTACTTTACCGACCCTGGGGCTAAAAATTGACACCCAATCTGCCCTGCCCTTCCCTGGAGCACCTGGACCCACTGCCACTGCTGGGTTCCCTGCTGGGAGCCTGCCCTGAGACCTCTGAGAAATCTTGGCTGGCTGGGCTCTGGGGAGCCCCGCCTGCCTGAGAGCTAAACCTGGGCCTGGCCAGGGGTCCTGGGGCTCTCAGAGGCCTGAAGGCCTCGCTACTAGGCAGAAGGGCAGGGGCAAGTGAGAAGCACGAATGGTGGGTTTCAGAAAAGGAGAAACTGGGTGGCTGGAAGCTAGGATGCCTTAGAAGATCTCTTCTAGGAAGCTGAGCTTACCGGGTGGGATTTTGGATTTGTTTTATTACTAAGGGGAGGGTCATTTCTTTGAGAGGAGGTTGATAGTGACTGATGCCCCCTGGAGTTGTGTGTGTGTGTGTGTGTGTATGTATAACTTGCACTACTATTATAGAAGGTGGCCATCCACCACCCCATAACATCCACCTTGCCCCCAGGGCCTGGGCTGCTGAGGAAAGGGGGACTACTGTGGGGCATGACTGGCCCTGTAAGTCAAGCCAAACAGAACCCCAAAATTGTCCAGAATCTCACCCTCCTGTCATCACCCCAAATCAAACCTTCTCCCCCATGCTGCTCTTCTTATACAAACTCTTCCTTGCATAAAAAAGCCTTTATTAAGACTCGGAAATGTCTCCCCTCCCCCAACACCCCCACCAATCCTTCACTCTCCCATTCTGCTTTAGGTGCTGAACAACATTTCTTCAAATCCCAGATCTACCCAGCTTAGCCCAGAGGCCAGATCTGGAGAAGAATCAGGCCCTTTCCCGGGTATGCGCTTCGATGGGGTTTTCAGGCCAGTACGATGGAGAAATGCCAGGCTGCAGGAGCAATAGGAGAGCCTTCCAAATGCCTCGCGGTTCCTTTAAAAAGCTGAACAGGATTTTTTTTTTTTTTTTTTTTTGAGCCCTATGACTATATTAGGTGACACGAAACTGCTCATCGTTCCTGTCATCGGGGCCCCTGGCCCAATGGCAGGCTGAGTCCCCCTCCTCTGGCCTGGTCCCGCCTCTGCTGCCCCTTGTGCTCCTCACTACCTGCCGCCTGGCCACAACCCGAGCTGGAAGGCGGGTGCGCGGGCGGGCGGCGGGCACCATGCAGGGAGGCTGCCGAAGGCCGTGGGCAGCGCTGCTCTCTGCCGCCCACCTGGCGCTGTGAGGCGCGCGCTGCCACCATGTTCCCCAGCCCTGCGCTCACGCCCACGCCGTTCTCGGTCAAAGACATCCTGAACCTGGAGCAGCAGCAGCGCAGCCTGGCTGCCGGGGAGCTCTCGGCGCGCCTGGAGGCCACGCTGGCGCCCGCCTCCTGCATGCTGGCCGCCTTCAAGCCCGAGGCCTACGCGGGGCCCGAGGCCGCTGCGCCCGCCCTCCCGGAGCTCCGCGCCGAGCTGGGCCCCGCGCCCTCGCCGGCCAAGTGTGCCTCTGCCTTCCCAGGCGCCCCCGCCTTCTATCCGCGTGCCTACGGCGACCCCGACCCCGCCAAGGACCCTCGAGCTGATAAGAAAGGTGAGGAGGAAACACAAGCCCCTTCTCCCTCCTGGGGTCGCTTTTGTGTCCCAAGCCGCCGCCAAGAAATCCTGGCCTGGGTGGAGGAGACGCGAGTGCCTGGGCGGAGGGCCGAACGCAGGGGGCTCCGAGTGTGAGAAGTGAGGTCGTCGCCAGGGCCCCTGAGCCGCACGTCCAATCGGAGATTTAGAGGAAATGCTGGATTGAGATGATCAGAAAACAAGAGATAAAAGAAATATAATTTTTTTTTTTTTTTGGCCCAACAAAGACCCAGGAGGCAGCAGACTTGCTCAACGAAGTTAGCGATCGGTTTGTGTAGAACAGAGAACGAGATATTCTCTGTATCAGGGTTTTGGGGTTTTTAAAAATCTCTTTTGGATTTAAGGGTCTTTTCCAGGCTCTGCCGAAAACAGCTAAACAGAAGTTAAAATGCTGCACACCAGATAGGTTTTTGCTCACGACTGGAGAAGGGCCCAGGACCTTCTATATCCTACCCGTAACCCGGGTTTCTGGGGCTTTTTCTTCTTTGTGCCAGGACAGTGGAATCTTTGGGCACAAAGGCCTTGATTTAAAAATGAGATACTGCGAACTCTCGGGAATCTGATTAGCAGCTTTATTGTTCCGGCACAGCTTCCCGACGCTACCGGGGTCGAGGGGTTCTCTTCTGGAAAAAGTTAGAGAATGCTGCGCGACTCAAGGCGCGAGGCAATGGAGGAGAGGACCTCGGAAGGTGGCGGGATCGCCGCACAAGCCAGCCGCGGGTCGGGGAGAGGGGAGAGGCGGGCGGGGCCGCAGAAAGGGGCATGTTGGGAAGACCTTGTTCCAAAGCTGGGTCCGCGCGAATCCGAGGTGGCAGGGTGCGCTGGGCGAAGGGCCGCGGTGAACCGAGAAGAGATCTTTCTAGCCTAGAAAGGTTTGTGTAGGAGCAGAGGGAAGGCCCGGGGACAGCTGCCGGCGGGTCAATTCAATTGACCGCTGCCAATTCGAATCCAACTCGAGGAAGGCGGGCAGGGCAAGATCCGAGGCTGCCTGCCCACCCGCTTCTTGGGCGCTGGACAAATCCCGTGGCGGCTGCGCGGGAGTCTTCGATCAGCAAACCAACACCTCTTCCCCTTCTGTTTCTTCGGGGTTCCATAATTTTCAGACAGTGTGACTGATCCTGGAGTGAGGCCTTGGTCTCCCTTCATCTAAATTCTCTAACCACTGTAGCCCTAATCGAATTCACCCCAGGGCATCACCCGGTTTTATTTTCTTTGCAGCCTGAAATCTTAAGTCACTGACCATCACCCTCACCAGAATGTGAACTCCCCGAGGGCACGGACCTCGCTTGTGTTATGTTCTCCAGTGCCTAGAGCCATGCTTGGCATATAGTAAGCATTCAACAAACGCTAACTGGCTGTAGGTCGGAAACCGAGCTGTCCGTGGCGCCCAGTGCACTGGGCAGAGCGAGCCGCAGCCCAGCTGGGCGCTCCGGACAGCACGGGGTGGCACCCACTAGGGCTAATCCCCCGGCAGGCGCTCCGCGGATCGGGCCGCTCTGACCTGACCGAGCATCCCTCTGCCCCTCTGTTTCCCTGCAGAGCTGTGCTCACTGCAGAAGGCCGTGGAGCTGGAGAAGCCGGAGGCAGACGGCGCGGAGCGACCCCGGGCGCGACGGCGGAGGAAGCCGCGCGTGCTCTTCTCGCAGGCGCAGGTCTACGAGCTAGAGCGGCGCTTCAAGCAGCAGCGGTACCTGTCGGCGCCCGAGCGCGACCAGCTGGCCAGCGTGCTGAAGCTCACGTCCACGCAGGTCAAGATCTGGTTCCAGAACCGGCGCTACAAGTGCAAGCGGCAGCGGCAGGACCAGACTCTGGAGCTGGTGGGGCTGCCCCCGCCGCCGCCGCCGCCGGCCCGCAGGATCGCGGTGCCGGTGCTCGTGCGCGACGGCAAGCCCTGCCTCGGGGACTCGGCGCCCTACGCGCCAGCGTACGGTGTGGGCCTCAACGCCTATGGCTACAACGCCTACCCCGCCTACCCGGGTTACGGCAGCGCGGCCTGCAACCCTGGCTACAGCTGCGCCGCTGCTTACCCAGCCGGGCCGCCGCCGGCGCAGTCGGCTACGGCCGCCACCAACAACAACTTCGTGAACTTTGGCGTCGGGGACTTGAACGCGGTGCAGAGCCCCGGGATCCCGCAGGGCAACTCAGGAGTGTCCACGCTGCACGGTATCCGAGCCTGGTAGGGAAGGGCCCTACCTGGGGCGCCCCGACCGATCCCAGCTCTAGAGAGGGACACTGAGTCTTGGGGGAGGGAGGACCCCTGACGTGTCTCCACGTCCCTTGGATTTCACATTCACTCCCGCAGGGGCCTCGGAGCTTTTTCCGTCCCCGGCGCCTTTGTCCCCAAGCGCGGGAGAGTTTGTGGCCGCGTTTACAGAGCTTGCGGCGATTGATCCCGCAGTCTGGTGCCTTAGCCGTCGCCCCCAGAGTGCCCTCCAAACGCCCACGGGCACCCCCAACCGGCTGAACATGGGCCGTTGGGACTGGGAGCCCGGGTGCAGCTTTCTTCGAGCCTGGGCCCGGCGCCCGGGCCCTTGCCGCCTTGCCGCCGCCCACCCACCCTATTTATGTTTTTACCTGTTGCTGTAAGAAATGGGAATCCCCTTCTCATTAAAGAGAGTGCGCTGATCCCGCATGTGTCTTCTTTCAGCTTGCCGCGCTTCAGAAACTGCATTTTAGAAAGCAGAGCCGCGCTGCCCAGCTGATCTTGGGTTGCAGGTACAGGCATTCACTGAGCAAATTGATAATAATAATAAACTCGTCCTGGGTTCTTTGTTAGACACTGCCTGGCATTGTCTCTCATAATCTTCAATAACGCCCTAAAAAGAGGTCCTGTTTTAAAGTTTAGCAGACTGAGGCCTGGAGAGGTTTGATGGCCTGTCCCTGAGCAAACAGCCAGGAGTGGTAGAACAGAGGTCTCACTTCACAGACAGAGGGCACTTGCCTGGAGCTCCCCAATCTTGCTTCCTTGAACCCTAGCACATGTCAGGCACAGTTGAGGTGCTGGGCATTACATGGAGAGCAAAGGGACCTGGGTCCTCAGCAACTGGAGCACACAAGACTTCATCCTGCTTAAAAGAACATTTTACTCCATTTTACAGGTGGAAAAACCTAGAACCAAAGCTCTTATCAAGCTTCCCAGAATTCCCCGGCCCGGCCAGGAAGAGGGCCTGGGGTCCTGTGGCCCCAGCCTCACCAGCTGTGGGCTCCGCGGAGAGGTGGCTTGCCGGCTGCCCCGCGAGCTGTGGCTGGGCTGTAAGAATTCACATGGTCAGGGAACCTCCCACCCAAACCTGATGGCTGTCCTCTCCTCTCCGCATTTAACGAATTTTGCCATAGTCTTGATCAACAAATGCAACTGTTCAGGCTTTACAGATGAGAAAACAGGCTCGAGGAAATTAAGCTAAAAACCTCCTTGCTGTGAGACTTGCTCGCTGCACACCCCGGTCTGTAAAATGAGGATAACGAGAAATATCTTCCGCTGAGCCCAGGTCCCACCAGTCCACAGGGGTTCCGACCTGACCTCTGACTCCTCTATCCCCAGCGTCCAGGGCCAGGAGGAACTAACTGCGCTTCTTTAAAAGGGATGAAAGCAGGAGGGAGTGGGAGCTTTGAGTTCCTGTGGAATACAGGTTTTTTTGAGATTTTCCCCAGCAATCGCTGGGCTGGCCTTATGGGGTTTAAGCCATTTGGCCTAGGGCTCCTGGTCGTAGCCAAAACATTGATTGTGGCGTTCAGAGACCAAACGAGACTTAAAGTGCCCTAATAGCCAGGAAGAGTCGTCAAGCCAGGCCTGGTGCAACCAGGAGCCCTCCTGCCGCCGCGCCGGGGCCCATGCGGCTTTGCCAGTGCCTGTCTGGTCGTCTCTTTGGGTAAGTGCTGCCCACAGGCTCACCACACCGCCGGTGGAAGAGGGGAAGATGCCAGGAGGTTCCACCACTTGCCGGAGCCTAGCAAGGTGCTGAGCTAGACGTCACCGGGAGCACGCAATCAACCATCGCAGGGTTATACACTCGGGCTCCATGAAGGAGAGGAAAGGGCTGAGCTCAGGGCTTGACTCTGGGCCCCAGGATTTATTCCCTCTGCTGTAAGGTCCAAGCCCAGCTGGTGAGCGCCCCGGGGAGGATGTGTTCAGTTCAGTCTCAGCATTCCATGTTCTGGGCTTATGACCCTGCTTCCAGCCTTTACCTCCAGTGCACTCGGCGCTCCCTATCCCTCTTGGTGATTCGCGCCTTCGTCCCCTCTCACAGAGGGGTACATTGCGGCTCCACCAGGCCATCAGACCAGCTCTGAAAACAGAAGGCGCTCTCCTACCATGCATCCCTGGCCTGCAGGTGGCCTAACTCATACACCCGAGGAACTCCTTCTATCTGGAGCTCACCCACCTTCCGAGCTGTTAATCAGAACAGTGTATTAGCCCACAGCCCCCTGGGGCCCTGCATATCCGTTGGCTTTTTTCATCTTATACACATCCACAGTAACATTAGAGAAAGTATTTCTTTTTTTTTTTTTTAAGATGTTATTTATTTGTTTGACAGAGAGAGACACAGCGAGAGAGGGAACACAAGCAGGGGGAGTGGGAGAGGGAGAAGCAGGCTTCCTGCGGAGCAGGGAGCCTGACGTGGGACTCGATCCCAGGACCCTGGGATCGTGACCTGAGCCAAAGGCAGACGCTTAACGACTGAGCCACCCAGGCGCCCCTAGAGAAAGTATTTCTTTCACTTAACATACCACAAGGATTTTTTCTTTTTTTTAATTAATTATTTATTTTAAGTAAACTCTATCCCCAGCGTGGGGCTTGAACTCACAGAGGGAGATCAAGAGCCGCATGCTCTACTGACTGAGCCAGCCTGCTGACTGCGTCCCCGCCCACCCCACCCCCGCCCCACCAGGACTTTTCTATGATGACTCTTTCTCTGTCATGTCCCTTCAGGGACCAGCTGAGTGACCCCAGTGTCTCTCACAAATGGATAACTATGGCTGGCTGGCATCGGGCTCACCAACTGCGGGGACTCCAGGCTAAATGCTTTATAGGAGTTCTCTAATCCATCTTAATTTGCAAACCATGAAACTGAGAACTAGAGGTAATGGTCAAGGTCATACATTCCCCTAGTGTAGAGCTGGGAAACCCATCAGGCTTTACCAAAGGGCAGAGCGGGTGGCGTGTTGAAGAAGCGAGAGCCTTCCAAGTTGCCTTGCTCTCCGAAAGATGCAGCGGGACCCTACTTCTGGCCATGGCACAGAGCCTACCCCTCTCTCTCACCAGTAGGGTGAGGGTGTCAGGCTTCATATTCAGGCTCATTATGGGACAAACTGGTGCGTGGAGCTTTGGGAAGCCTCACTGCACGGACTGCTCTCCCTGGCGGGGGGCGTCGGATCCGAGAGCCAGGGGGCAGGGGACGGCAGGGTCAGAAGTACCCCAAACTAACAATGCCTGCGTTTACACAGCGATCCTTTCCCAAGTTAAATCGGTAGTGTTTGTTTTTCAATTATTATGTAAAGGATGGGCGCAGTGAGAAAATTCAAACAGGACAGAAAAGTAAGAAATAGATGACAAGTGCGGGCCGCCTCCGAGGTGTCAAAGAGCGCAGAAATTGGGGTGATGCAGGCTGGCCCCGCATTCCCGGAACGCCAGGGGAAGCACATAGGGTACTAGCTATATTTAATTTAAAAAAAAAAAAAAATCAAACAAGGACGCCACGGTTAAAAAACAATGAGAGATAGGCCATGATATTAAATAGAAAAAAAGCTGGCTTCCCGGGCTGGGGTGGAGTGGTTCCCGCAGCGCGGCGCCACCCTGGGCAGGCTGGTGGAGGGGAGACCTGGCTGGGCGTCCCCCCAGTCCCCCATCCCGCGAAAGAGAGGCCAGGACACCTCGTCCCTCCCAGTCAGCCCCTGCTGTGGCGCGGATGTCCTCTCGCCTCCTTGCGTTATTCCCAGCCAGCAGATAAAGCTTTTGCCAAATCAGAATAGCTCTCATCTTCTTATTTTGTATAGATACCCCTTAAATCAAGGCTATGTTGTGTATCTCAATACCTGTGTTTTGTTTTTGTTTTTTAAGATTTTTATTTATTTGTTTGCCAGAGAGAGAGCGCTCCAGAGTACAGGCAGGGGGAGCGGCAGGCAGAGGGAGAAGCAGGCTCCCCGCTGAGCAGCGAGCCCCATGCGGACTTAATCCCAGAACCAGGAGATCATGACCTGAGCCTAAGGCAGTCACTTAACCAAATGAGCCACCCAGGCGTCCCTCAATACCTGTGTTTATCTTATTTTATTTTTAAAGATTTTATTTATTTGACAGAGCGAGAGAGGGAACACAAGCAGGGGGAGTGGGAGAAGGAGAAGCAGGCTGCCCGCTGAGCAGGGAGCCCGATGCAGGGCTTGATCCCAGAATCCTCGGATCATGACCCCAGCGGAAAGCAGACGCTTAATGACTGAGCCACCCAGGCGCCCCAATAAGTGTGTTTAAAAGAACGCACAGAACCATTAGGGCTCGCAGCAGACCCGTGAACTTTACAGCAGCCAGGAACTCTGCTCTGCTCCTTGGAAAGCATGCCCTTCCTGAGCCGAGCCCCTCACGTCCTCTGGTTCTCCGGGTCTCCGGCCCATGCCCTGTGTGGGAGGCACAGTCCCCAGGTCTTGCCTACTTGCTCCTTACACTGGGCTCCTGGAAAAGGGAGCCTATGGCTTGGATTTCATTTAGTTA
This sequence comes from Mirounga leonina, assembly GCF_011800145.1. Classification (NCBI taxonomy): domain Eukaryota; kingdom Metazoa; phylum Chordata; class Mammalia; order Carnivora; family Phocidae; genus Mirounga; species Mirounga leonina. The sequence continues at coordinate 17,128,265 of NW_023270231.1, read as the reverse complement.
TCACCACGGGAGCTTATCGCATGTCAGGCACTGTCCTGAGCTCTTTACAAAGTGAACCCATCTAATCCTCTTTCACACCTCTGAGTTCTACTGAGGAAATAGACGAAGACTCAATCTTAGGTTCAAAAAAGAGGACTAGGGGTGCCTGGGTGGCTCAGTCAGTTAAGTGTCTGCCTTCAGCTCAGGTCATGATCTCAGGGTCCTGGGATGGAGCCCCACATCAGCCTCCTTGCTCAGTGGCGACTCTGCTTCTCCCTCTCCCTCTGTGAGCTCTCTCGATCTCACTCTCTCTCTCAAATAAATAAAAATCTTAAAATTAAAAAAACAAAACAAAACAAAAAAGAGGAGTAACTCCCCCAAGGTCTCACAGCTGATCAGTGCCAGAGCTTGGTTAAAAACCTAGGCAGGCTGGCTCTGAAGCCTGAGCGCTCAGTGCCATCCCATCCCCGGTTCAAAGAGTAGGCACCAAAAAGTGTTTGTCAATTGATTAAAGAGTACAGTAATAATATTAGCTAACAATTCTTTGAAGGCTTTTATGTGCCAAGCATGACAAACCTATGAGATAGGCACAATTATTCTTCACTTTGGGCAGAAAAGGAAACGGGCACAGACAGATGTGACCCACCCAAGATCTCACAGTGGGGGAGGCATAGCAGCTGGGATTTCAGGGGGCCAATTGCCCCCCCCCCCCCCACTCTGCTGCATCTCAGGAGACCTTACTGCAGAACAGGGTGGAAAATGAACACCCCTCACAGGCTGGTCACCCAGAGCCACTACAGGTTCCCTACCCTGTCCCAACTCACAGCTGCACAGGATAACAACACAGATTATTGCCTAACATCTGTTCGTGTTTGCTTTGTGCCAGGCCTAGGGCTAAGTGCTAAACCTGCAAATCTCATTCTGTTGTTTCCCAAGGAGGAAACTGAAACCAGAAGAGGTTAAGGACGTTGCCTAACTAAGGCCACTCTGGCAGTGTGGACCGGGGAGGCTGTACTTGAATCAGATGATGCTTGTAGAGCCCTGGCTTTGAACCATTCTCAGCAGTTCTCCAACTTGCCTAAAGGCACACGCTGCTGGAGGCTGGGGCAAACCCAAATCCTTGCCTGCCCCGTCTCCCTTGAATTGGACTCCCAGGGACGGGGGCCTAGAAAACCGCATGTATAACCAGGTGATTCTCATCATCTGGCAAGTTGCAGAACCGAAACTCACAGAGGCCCCAGACCCTTCAGGCTCCAGCTCTTGAGGGCCTGGGAGAAAGTGGAGTCAGATTTCCTCTCTCTAGGCCCTGCTCTTCCATCTCAGGGTCTCTGTGTGTTTGCTGTGATACAGTGGCTACAGCACAAGCCAAGCAGTTTTGGGGATCCTGGGAGCAAGAAAGAGGGCAGAAAGGTAAAACCGAGGGGGTAGAGGTTGGGAGAGGTACTCTGGGACACACCTGTCTGGGCGAAGACCACAAAGCCATGCCTGTGGGTTACACACCGCAGGGCTTGCCAGTACGGCAAGAGGAGAGAAGAGAAATTTGGGGGGACTATTCAGAAACAGTCCATCTGTTCTGTTCGGATTCTAAGCTCCACCTTGAGGGCCCACAGGAAGGGGAATCAGGGGAAACCAGCCTCAATAGGGGTTTAAAGTGTGCCAGGCTTTCCGCCAGCCCTCTGTCTGTGTGAGGCCACCAAAGCCCCACAACTAATTGATCCTCATGGGCTCCATTTTACAGGTGAAGAAAGTGAGACTTTAAAAGGTTTTGTGAGTTGTCCTGTCCCAATAGTTAGGGAGTAACCAAGCTGAGTTCTAACACCAAACCCTCTTCTTTCCAGTACCCCCTCAACCCATCCCCACCCCACCCAAACTCCAGCTTACAGAAATCTCAATTGCAGCATTGACTCACATTAACTCCACCCCATCCCAAACTGGTTTCCTCTGTCCTCAACTTTTTAGAGGAGGTCTTTTATAAAAGCTGCTATATAGAAAGAAGTTCTCATTTTCAATGAATGCAACAGTTATCATTCATTACTATTCTTCTGTGGCCCTTCATAAATTCTTGTGCAGTTGCAACAATAGGAAACATATCTTGCTGATGACCTTAGTTTAGCTCTCTCCTTACAAATTAAAAATAGTTCCCCCTTTTCTCGAACTCCAGTCAAATATGATGCTCAGTTACCACCAAATTTGTCATCACTGGTGGTTATTTGACTTATTTCCATGATCCAGATTTCCTAGCCACCTAGCTAAGCATCTCAAGAACCACCTGGAAAGACTTGAAGTTTAAAACATATAAAGAAATGACAGTTTAGGGACACCTGGGTGGATCAGTCAGTTAAGTGTCTGCCTTTGGCTCAGGTCATGATCCCAGGGTCCTGGGATCAAGTTCCACATTGGGTTCCTTGCTCAGCTGGGAGACTGCTTCTCCCTTGCCTGCCTGCTCTGCCCATCACTCCCCCTGCTTGTGCTCATTCTCTCTCTCTCTCTGACAAATAAATCAATAAAATCTGGGGAAAAAAAAAAGAAATGACAGTTTAAAAGGTCCCTAAGTATATATAGATTCAGTGTAATCCCAATCAAAATGCTAGCAGTGCATATGTATATAGTGTAGCTTGACAAGCTGATTAGAAAACTCACATGGAATTGTAAAGAAAATCCAAGATATTCTTCAATAAGGAAAACAAGGTAGGGAGGATCTTTCCCTATAACAGGGCTTTTAAAGCTATGGTAGTTAACCCAGTGTGGTATTGGCATAAGGGCAGACAAACTAATGGAACAGAAGAGGGTCCCTAGAATCAGATCTGTACATACATGATTCATAGCACAGTTATTTTTGAAGATTATTAAGTAAAGGGTGGACTTTTCTATAAAATGCTGCTTCATGAAACAAAAAAATAAATGAAATTAGACCCCTACCTCACACCATTCAAAAAAATTAAATCAGGGTTAATATGAAAAGCAAACCTATATAACATTTAGAAGACAATATAGGAAAATATTTTATGACCTTATGATAGGAAAAGATTACTTAAATATGACACCAAAAAGCATAAACTTAAAGGAAAAGATTGTCTACATTAGATATTTGCAAGCATGTAGCCAACAAAACATGAGTATGCAGAATACATAATGAAATCCTAAAATTCTTCCTCAACACTGTACTCCAGGCCTCTCTGGCTTCCTTGCTGTTTGTCACACAAACCTGGCACATACTTCTGCCTCAGGGCCCTTACATTGGCTGTTCTCTTTGCTTGGAATGACATTCTCCCAGATATTTTCCTGGCTAATGCCTCATCTGTTTTGGGTTTTTTTGTTTTGTTTGCTTTTAAAGATTTTATTTATTTATTTGATAGAGAGAGAGAGACAAGCTGGGGGAGTGGCAGGCAGAGGGAGAAGCAGGCTCCCTGATGAGCTCCCTGATGAGCAAGGAGCTCACCTCAGGACTCCATCCTAGGACCCTGGGATCATGACCTGAGCCGAAGGCAGACGCTTAACACCCAGGTGTCCCGCCTCTTCTGTTTTAAGTCTTTACTCAAATGTCCTTATCATGAGGCTGACCCTGACTGCTCTATTTAAAATTGCACCCCCAGGGACAAACAAAAGGTCATGATGAGGTGCTATAATTCACCCACGAGACTGGCAAAAATTAGCCATGAGTATCAGAAATTGGGAGAGTAAGCATCAATGGGAATCATTCCTCTGGAAGAGGTGTGACCAAGCAGAAAGCCTTTAGAAGACAGTTTGGCACAACTTAGTAAAGTTGAATATGAGCCTACCCTAGAACCAGTAATTCTATTTCTAGGCACATATCCCCGGGATATTCTTATATATGTGCACCTGGAGACATATGTAATTATATAATTAAGTTCAAAATAGATTTGTGTGTAATAGTATGGACTAGAAGCAACCTAAATGCTTATCAATAGTTGGATGGATAAATAAAATGTAGGAGATTGACACAGTGGAATATTATACAACAGTGAAAAATGAAGGTACCATACTTGTCAAGATGAATCAATCTCAAAGATGAATCAATGCTCAAAGGTGAACAAAAGAAGGAAGTCATTGAAGAATATAGACAATGAGATTCCATTTACATAAAGGTGAAAATGGGCAAAACAAATGATGTATTAGTTAGGATGTGTACCTAGATGTCAAAACTTATAAAGAAAATCAAGTGTGGGGCACCTGCGAAGCTCAGTCGGTTGAGCCTCCAACCCCCAGTTCCAGTTCAGGTTGTGATCTCATGGGTTGGGAGATAGAGCCCAACCCAGCAGGGTCCACCCTCAGCAGGGAGTCTGCTTGAAGATTCTTGCCCTCTGCCTCTCCCCGCCACTTGCATGTGTATGTGCATGCTGTCTCTCTCTTTCAAATAAAGAAATCGTAAAAGAAAAGAAAAGAAAAGAAAAGCAAGTGAATGATTAACCCAAAATTCAGATAGTGGTTGCCTCTGGGGGAGAGAAAGAGGAATGCAAATAGGGGGAGCTTTCAGTGGGGGCTGTGAAGTATTCTTGGTCTGGGTGATGGGTACTCATGATTTCATTTTATTATTCCTTAAACTATACATATATATGCTCTTTATTTTCATTTTATTATTATTTAACTTTTCAATTGAGATATGACTTACAGTGAAGCACATAAATCTTAAATGGTCAATTAAATTTTGCAAATTATAATATTCCTTTGTGTATGTATGTATATAAAATACTATATTTGACAATTTTAAAGTGCACCCCCAAAATCAATCATGGTGTCCAGAATTTCAGCACTTAGCCTTAGAATTAGGGGGCTCTGCCCAAGATATATTTCCAAGTGAAAGAAAGCAAGATGAGCGAAGCCTGGGTGGCTCAGTTGGTTAAGCGCCTACTTTTAGCTCAGGTCATGATCTCAGGGTCCTGGGATCGAGCCCTGCATCTGGCTCCCTGCTCAGCAGAAGCCTGCTTCTCCCTCTGCCTGCCACTACTCCTGCTTGTGCACTCTCTCTCTCTGACAAATAAATAAAATCTTTAAAAAAGAAAGAAGGAAAGATGATAACTGTGCTTCCAGGAGGATCTCAAGTATGTAAAAAATAGTATATACTTATTATTTTATATTACATACTATCATATCTATTATTTCATATTATCTAATGATCACTGTTTTCCAGCTGTCAAATGTTATTTAGTCTGCTGTGCACTGAGCACTTCAGAGTCGTATGCCCATTCAGGCCTCCAGACAGTTCTGTGAAATGAATCCAGGTACTATTTCAACAGAAGAGACAGAGCTGAAGTGAATTAAGCAAGTCACTCAGCTCATAGGCTACCACCCTCCCCCCTCCATCACAACAAACCAGGGCGGGCAGTAGCGGGGGAGTGGGAAGGGAAGGGAATACACCAATATGTGCCCGGCCAGGGGTAATCTCAAATTTTATACCCGGAAGGCTTCCTTAGGACCTCAAATAATTCAAGCCTGGTTTGCAATAGGATTAAATGGAAAGTACAATTCATGTATCCAGTTTTGCACTTAAAGGGAAATGATTATTTTTGGTATTGTTCTACCTCAAAAGCATAGGATTCAAATTTATATACAATGTAAGACACAAACTCTGATTTCTCTATATTCTAAGTCTACTACAATGAGCATCAGAAACAAAACCAAAGTTTAAAAATGTAAGTAGGGAGAGAGACAGCAGTATGTGGAGGCCCTTTCACCAAGAGGCCTGGAAACTATGAGCTAGAGATCAAAGCCAGACAGAGAAACCGTGGCATTATCCCTCCCAGAAATGACGTGCTTTGACTCATGGTCTCCATCGTTACAGCAGAAGTTCCATGAGGGTAGGGGGTTTGGAATTCTCAGTGTCTGGTACAGTTCCTCACATAAGGTGGACTACAAATTGAGCACTAAGTGCTTTTACATTCATTCTCAGTTTCCTAAACTTGACCTTCATGCTGAGACGCCCAGCCCCCCTCCCCCCTAGGAATTCGGATTCAGCCCCACTTCTAGGATAAGGCCCTGGAAATCAGGCTGATCCCAGTGTTCCAGCAAACTGTTCATGGTCTGTGATGAAACCTGAAGAATATCTGGGGGTGTGAGTCTTACTTCCAAGGACTTCAGCCTTAATTCTCCTGGAGTCAGGAGATGCCCAGCCTTGGGAGTGTCTAAAAGAAAGTCTTAGGGGCACCTGCACCCTAATATTTATAGCAGCAATGTCCACAATAGCCAAACTATGGAAAGAGCCCAGATGTCCATCAACAGACGAATGGATAAAAAAGATGTGGTATATATATACAATGGAATACTACTCAGCCATCAAAAAAATGAAATCTTGCCATTTGCAATGACGTGGATGGAATTAGAGGGTATTATGCTAAGTGAAATAAGTCAGTCAGAGAAACAATTATCATATGATCTCACTCATATATGGAATTTAAGAAACAAAACAGGGGATCATAGGGGAAGGGAGGGAAAAATAAAACAAGATAAAATCAGAGAGGGAGACAAACCATAAGAGACCCTTAATCATAGGAAACAAACTAAGGGTTGCTGGAGGGGAGAGGGGTGGGGGGATGGGGTAATTGGGTGATGGACATTAAGGAGGGCACATGATGTGATGAGCACTGGGTGTTAGATAAGACTGATGACTCACTGACCTCTACCTCTGAAACCAATAATACATTATATGTTAATTAATTGAATTTAAATTTTAAAAAATGGAAAAAAATTAAATTTAATTTTTAAAAAAGAGGAAAAAGGGGCGCCTGGGTGGCTCAGTCGTTAAGCGTCTGCCTTCAGCTCAGGTCATGATCCCAGGGTCCTGGGATCGAGCCCTGCCTCCAGCTCCCTGCTCTGTGGGAAGTCTGCTTCTCCCTCTCCCACTCCCCCTATGTGTGTTCCCTCTCCCACTGTGTCTCTCTCTGTCAAATAAATAAATAAAATCTTAAAAAATAAATAAATAATTAATTAATTAAAAAAGAGAAGAAAAGAACTTGCTAGGGGTTCATAAAGATTAAAGAGGTGATTCTGTGTAAGGAAAGTTCTTGGTATAAAAGAAGGGGCTCAATAAATCTCATAAAAAAGAAGTCTTAAGAGAAAGGGAAAATTATCTGTGTTTCACAAAACTAGTTCAAACAAACAAAAATACCCTATAACACTGTATCAGGGTCCTCTTCATTAAGTATTCCTTATTCAAATCACTTTCATAAGAAACCATAAGTCCTCAGAAAATAAAAATAATGACTAATGAACTAACCACTTTAAAAAGAAGGCCTCATTTGGGGCACCTGGCTGGCTCTGTTGGTGGAACATGTGATTCTTGATCTCAGGGTTGTGAGTTCGAACCCCACATTGGGTGTAGAAATTACTTAAAAATAAAATCTTAAAAAAAAAAAAAAAAGTCCTCATTTAAACAGCATTTAGAGAAATACTTGCAAATGTGTACCAGGAGAACCACAGCCACTGGTCAAGGTCTTTGTCCCAAGCAGCATCCAGTGGCAGTCAGTCAGCACTGTGCAACTCTATAAGGCTATTCAATTATAAAATGAAATAATAAATTCCACAAAAGCTGTAGAATTTCAATTCAAAAATGCTCAAAGACTCGAATAGACATTCCTCCAAAGAAGACATACAAATGGCCAATAAGCACATGAAAAGATGCTCAGTATCATTAATCATTAGGGAAATGCAAATCAAAATCACAATGATTTCACACCCATGAAAGTGGCTACTATGAAAAGAACAGAAAATAACAAGCGTTGGTAAGGATGTGGAGAAATATGGCAACGTAAGATGGCACAGCACCTGTGGAAAACAGTATGTCAATTCTTCAAAAACTGAAACATGGAATATCCATCTGATGCGTAATTCTACATCAGGATCTACACCCAAAAGAAGTAAAAGGAGCGACTCCAACAGCTATGTGTACACCAGTGTTCATAACAGCATTATTCACAATAGCTAAGAGAAGCAACGCCAGTGTTCATTAATGAATGAACAAAATGTGATCTGTACACACAATGAAATATTATTGAGCCTTAAAAAGGAAGGGAATATTGACGCATGCTACAACATGAATGAAACTTGAAGACATTATGCTAAGTCAAATAAGCCAGACACAAAAGGACAGATATTGTATGGTTCCACTCACATGAGTACCTGGAGTAGTCAGATTTATAGAGGCAGAAAGTAGAATGGTGGTGGCCAAGGGGCTGGAGGAGGGGAGGAACCGGGAGTTAGTGTTTAATGGATACAGAGTTCAGTTTGGGAAGGTGAAAAAGTTCTGGAGATGGGTAATAGTGATGGTTGCACAGCAATATGAATGTACTTGATGCCACTACACTAGACACGTAAAAATAGTTAAAATGTTAAATTATATGTCATGCATATTTTATCACAATTAAAAAATTAAGTTCTGGGGCGCCTGGGTGGCTCGGTCTGTTAAATGTCTGCCTTCAGCTCAGGTCAGGATCCTCAGCGGGGAGTCTGCTTCTCCCTCTCCCTCTGCCCCTCCCCTCGCTCTCGTGCTCTCTCTCTCTCAAATAAATAAATAAAATCTTAAAAAAAAATAGTAAGTCCCAAAAGTAAAGAAGAAGAAGTTGCCAGCTTTCTGAAAGCTGAAGAAAGTGTTGAAGTGTTATTCCATTTACACCCAAGGCAACAGGTAGATGAAGACCTGGCAAGGTGAGCCCAATTCATTGTAGAGAGAAAATCAAGGAATGACTGGTGAAATAGTAAAAATCCACTAGACCAGCGGTTCTCAAACATTTTGGTCCCAGGAACACTTTACACTTTTTTTTTTTTAAGATTTTATTTATTTATTTGACAGAGAGACACAGCGAGAGAGGGAACACAAGCAGGGGGAGTGGGAGAGGGAGAAGCAGGCTTCCCGATGAGCAGGGACCCAATGCAGGGCTCGATCCCAGGACCCTGGGATCATGACCTGAGCCGAAGGCAGACACTTAACGACTGAGCCACCCAGGCGCCCCTCACTTTACACTTCTTAAAAATTATTCAAAGCCCCAAAGAGCTTTAGTTTGGGTTGGTTATATTTATTGATATTTAGCATATTAGAAACTGAGAGTGATGATTTTTAAAGATACTTATTAATTCATTTAAAAATTGCAATAAGCTCATATGGGATTTGAGATAGAAGACAAGTGAAAAGCAAAGAAAGATGTAAATAGGTGGGCAAATATAAGCAAACACTGAATGTAAGACGTGGGGCCAAGAAAAAGGAGGGGCGAGAATTACAATACCAGATTAACAGTAACTTATCCATCAGGAGCAATGAAATGGAGTTAAAATGTGTTAAGCTCCAGAAAAAGGGTAGAAGTTGTGATCAATTGTAGATTTTTCCAACAATATTATATTTCTTGACCTGGGTGGCAATTACATGGGTGTTGTTTTCTACTATAAGTAAAACTGCACATATGTGTTTTATGCCTTTTCTGTCTGAATGTTATATCTAATCATTTTTTAAATATTTAGAAAAATTTCACAAAGCACAAAAGGTTATATGGTGACAAACTGTATCCTTGCAGAGATACTTGATGCATAAACAAGCAAATACATGGGATTCTTTTTTTTTTTTTTTGGCCCCTTTTACATATGTGGCAGATTTTAGACTCACTGCTCTGTGCCTTGCTTCTTTACTGAATAATTTTTGGAGATTGTTCCATATCAGTTAATAAACACCTTATTCTGTGTATTATAACTACATACTGTCTCACTGCATAGATGTACCATTTATTTAGTTACTTATTGATGGATATTTAGGTTGTTTCCAGCTTTTTTGTCTTGCAAATGATGCTACAGTGAATAACTTTATTAATATGCCATTTTGTATGATTATATCTTTAAGATAGAGATTTTTTTAAAGATTTTATTTATTCATTTGAGGCACGGGATTCAGAGAGAGCATGAGCAGGGAGAGAGGCAGAGGAGGAAGAAGAAGCAGGCTCCACACTGAGCCAGGAGCCCAATGTGGGGCTTGATTCCAGGACCCTGGGATCATGCCCTGAGCCAAAGGCAGATGCTTAACCATCTGAGCCACCCAGGCACCCCTATAAGATAGAGATTTTTAATGATGACATTTTGCCACAGCGTCTCAAGATCTTTTTTTTTTTTAAAGATTTATTTATTTATTTGAGAAAGAGAGAGAGAATGCATGCGAGTGGGGGGTGGGGAAGGGGCAGAGGGAGAAGGAGAGAATCTCAGGCAGACTCTCCCCAAGCACGGAGCCCAACACAGGGCTCCCTCTCACAAACCTGAGATCATGACCTGAGCCAAAATCAAGAGTCGGATGCTTAACTGACTGAGCCACCCAGGCGCCCCAAGATCTTTTCTTTTTTCTTCTGGCAACTGCTCTATTAACACAAAATGTTTCTTGATCATGTGTTTTAATAGGGTTTTTCAAGTCACAACTACAGAAGGCATATGTTTTATAATTACAGCTGCATTTTAAGGGTTTTTAATTTCTGTACTATCTTTTGTCATTTAGCTGCAGTTACAAGAAATGAAATGGTATTGGCTTACGGTTCTATGGGAGCAGATGACAGAAGCCGGCTCTCGCTAAACAAGCCCAAAAGAGGACTTCATTGAACAGATCTTAAAGCAGCTCGTCTAACCCAAGAAGGGGATCTGAACAACAGGTCCAGGAGGTGCAGAACCAGTGCAGCCCAAAGGCCCGCATGGAGGAATAGTTCACAACACAGCCCTGCTCTTTAGAGGGTGTTGTTTAAAAGCCACTTAGCCGCAGTGACTGCAGCCTATGAAAGCTCCATCCGTGCTCAGGGACCTGGGACAGCAGCTGACAGGCCTAGGTAGGTCCGATTTCTCTCCCCAGATCAATCAGCTGGGCCAGAGGGAACTCAGGGCCCACCTGGGCATTGCAACTGTTCCCAGAGAAGGGGGCATCATGGGCCAGTCGGCCCTGGCAACCAGCACCTACCACCAAGTGGAGCATGGAGTCCTCAAAGGGGCCCTGGGGTGGCCAAGGAGCGCCTGGCAAGGACATTATTCTTTCTTAAAAAATGAAAGCGCCAACATCCGAAACACTGATAGTACCAAATGCTGGCGAGGATGTGGAGCAACATGAAGTCTCAATCATTGCTGGGAATGCAAAATGGTACTGCCACTTTGGAACAGTGTGGCAGTTTCTTACAAAACTAAGCATACTCATTATACTAGCAATCGTGCCCTTGGTATTTGCCCAAATAAGTGGAAAATTTACGTCCACGTAAGACAGTGCACACAGATATTTATAGCAGCTTTATTCCTAATTGCTAAAACTTGAAAGCAACCAAGATGTCCTTCAGTAGGTGAATGGGTAAGTAAACTGTGGTATATCCAGACAATGGAATATTACTCATTCCTAAAAAGAAATAAGCTACCAAGGCATAAAAAGACACAGAGAACCTTAAATGCATATTACTAAGCAAAAGAAGCCAGTCAGAAAAGGCTACACTCCATATGATTCCAACTCTAGAACATTCTGGAAAAAGCAAAACTATGGAGACATTAAAAAGATCAGTGTTTGTCAGGGATTGGGAAGGGAGGGACGATTAGGTGGAGCACAAAGGATTTTTAGGGCAGTGAAACTATTCTGTATACTATAATGCTGGAGACATGTCATCATACATTTGTCCAAACCCACAGAATGTACAACACCATGACTGAACCCTAATATAAACTATGGACTTTGGGTGGGTGATCATGATGTGTCAGGGTCGGTTCCTCAGTTGTAACAACTGTCCCACTCTGGTGCCATATCTTGATAGTGGGGGAGGCTGTATATGGTGGAAGGGCAGGCAATATTTGGGAACTCTGTACCTTCTCCTCAATTTTGCTGTGAAACTAAAACTGCTCTAAAAACCAAAATCTTTGTTTTTAAAAGTATTCTTTACTATAAAATTAATACATTTTATTGCAGCAAATTTAGAAAATGCTAGAGAGATCAAAATTACCCATGATGCCACCCAGAGAGAACCAGGCAACATCATTTTTCCCTTCCAATGATTTTTTTCTAGGCATGTCTTTGGCTTTAATTTTTTAAGAAAAAAACAAAAACAAAAAACAGGCATGTCCCTTCACCTAACAGTACATCATGAAGGTTTTTGAGAGTCTGGACCCAGCATTCCTGATTTCAAATCCCAGTTCTGCCACTTAGAGCTGTATCACCTTGGGCAGCTCACTTAGCCTCTCTGTGCCTTATTTTCCTCAAGAGTACAACGGGGATAATGCTAGTACCTATGTCTTCAGCTGTGGGGAGGATCAAACTGGTTGTTTACATAAAGCACATAGAACAGTGCCTGGCACGTAGTAAGCGCTCATATCGTCATCCTTCCATGATACTCAGTATTTTTGCACAACATGAAGACACTGCTTTTATTGGCTGCATAAATAATTGTGTTGTTCAGATATAGCATAATTTGTTTAACTAGCCTCTTAGCTTAAAATATGTAGGGCCCTTTTGTTTCTCTCCTAACCAACACTGTGATGAACATCTTCACAGATACATTGAAGTAGAACCTCTAGACACAGTTTTAAAGCTTGAGCCTGTGTGATGCCAAGTCACCCTGGAGAATGTGGCCCCAGTTGATGCTTCCTCCGGGAGTGGTGAGTCCTGCCCCACACCAGGTGTTACTGTATATGGATCTGGTTTCATCTTTGCCCACCTCCCAAGCAGCAAATGGCATCTCAGTGTTTTCAACTCATCTTCTCAGCAGGTAGAGGGGTCCCCTGACCTGAGGCTGGGGAACGCCTTCCCTCTGCTCCAAGCAAGCTGTCAAAGCCTAACCCAACCCTGACCTTTAGATCCAGACCTGAGCCCCATTAAGAACTTTTCCCAGGGGCGCCTGGGTGGCTCAGTCATTAAGCGTCTGCCTTCGCCTCAGGTCATGATCCCAGGGTTCTGGGATCGAGCCCCGCATCGGGCTCCCTGCTCGGCAGGAAGCCTGCTTCTCGCTCTCCCACTCCCCCTGCTTGTGTTCCTGCTCTTGCTGTCTCTCTCTCTGCCAAATAAATAAATAAAATCTTTAAAAAAAAAAAAAAAAAAAGAACTTTTCCCAAAAGACAGATAGCAAAGATTACCTCTTCCATCCTCTAACCAACCAGCACACTCTTGCCACAATTCCCGTTTTGATTACTCCACTGTCTGCTTTGATAACTAATGCGATCTTTACCACGGGTTCTGCCTCAGTTGTTTCTTTTCTGCTCTGACAAAAGCTCCCAGTAGGGCCGCCTCACCTGCACTGGGTGCCCGTGGTCTCTGCATGCTGGACAGGGAGGCCGCTCCTGATTCATTCCACCTGCACGGGGCGCACCGGGTGATGGCTTGGGGCCTCTCTGACCCTTCACAAACGCCCTCCAGGCAGGTGCTGCTCTTCCCTTCTCTTTAGAATTTTTTTTCTTTTTTTTTTTTTTAGTAATCTCTCTACCCAACACGGGGCTCGAACTCAAGACCCTGAGATCAAGAGTTGCATGCTCTTCTGACGGAGCCAGCCAGGTGCCCCATGTTTTGTTTTGTTTTTTAGATTTATTTATTTATTTATTTGACAAAGAGAGACACAGTGAGAGAGGGAACACAAGCAGGGGGAGTGGGAGAGGGAGAAGCAGGCTTCCCGCGGAGCCGGGAGCCCGATGCAGGGCTCGATCCCAGGACCCTGGGACCATGACCTGAGCTGAAGGCAGATGCTTAACGACTGAGCCAGCCAGGCACCCCACGTTTTGTTTTGTTTTGTTATTGTGGTAAAATATACATAAGAAAATGTTACCGTTTTCACCATCTTTAGGTGTACGATTCAATGGCGCTAAGCACACCTAAAAGGTCATACAACCAACAGCACAATGCATTTGTAGAACTGTTCATCATCAGAAACAGGAACTCTGAATCCCTTGAGCAATAACTCCTCATTCCCACTTACCCCGGCCCCTGGTAGACCTCTATTCTACTTTCTGTTTCTATGAATTTGCCTCTGCTACATACCTTAAATAAGGAGAATCATACAGTATTTGTCTTTGTATCTGGTTTACTTCACTTAGCATAAGGTTTGCAAGGTTCATCCATGTTGTAGCATGTGTCAGAATGCCATGCCTTTCTATGACTGAATAGGATCCCATTGTGTGTATACACGACATTTTGTTTACTCACTCATGTCAATGGACACTTAGGTTGTTTCCACCTTTTGGCTACTGTGAATAATATAGCCATGAACATGAGTATACAGGTATCTGAGCCCCTGCTTTCAATTCCTTTGGGTATATACCTAGGAGTGGAATTGCTGGATCATATGGTAATTCTTCTTGAGGATGTCGCTGGCATTTTATAGATAAGAAAACAAAGTCTCAGGGGTGCCTGGGTGGCTCAGTTGGTTGAGCGTTTGCCTTCGACTCAGGTCATGATCCCAGGGTGCTGGGATCGAACCCCACATCGGGCTTCCTGCTCAGCAGGGAGCCTGCTTCTCTCTCTCCTCCCCACATATGCTGTCTCTCACTATCTCTGTTGCTATCTCTCAAATAAATAAATAAATAAAATCTTAAAAAAAAAAAGTTTCAGAAAGGTGGAAGGATCGGCTATACTCTGGAGTAAGTGTGACCCAGGCCTGTCTCACTCTGAAACCCATGCTGTCTTCAGCACAATCTGTTGCCTCAGAGGTGAGAGGTAGAGCTGAGATGTGGACAGATTTGGGGGCAGACGTCAGAAGGTCCAGCTGGGTGACCCTCTAAACTACATCTCACGTCTGTTCACTTTTTTCCATTTCCACTGCCACCACCCTGGGCTAAGCAACTATCTGGTCCCACTGGGAGTCTAGCCACAGCCTCCAGTCTCCCTGCTCGCCCCTGCCCACCTCTAGCCCGTGGAATCCTGCAAAGACACAAATCAGATGGAATCACGTCACTCCCCTAATTAAAGGCCTTCAATGACTTCCTAAACTTAGGACCAAATTCTCGGGCCTGCTGCTTCAGCTCCTGTCTGTTTCTCCAGCTTTACCCTAGCCTGTCCCCTTCTTGCATGAGGTGTACCAATCTGCAGTCTGTCTCTTGAACCAGCAAAGCCCCTTCCTGCCTCAGGACCTTTGCCCATGCTATTCTCTCTGCCGCGAGCTCCTTCCACATATCCATTGCGTGACTGGCCCCTTCTCAACCTTCCGGTTTCCTGTTTAAGGAGTACTCCTCAGAGAGGCTTCTCTGGCCCCCCTATCCAAAATAATCCACCCCCTTTCCAACTTCTCTGTATCTCCTACTTTGATAATCCCTGATTCCAGAAGAGCCCCTTCTCAGCCAAGGGTGGGCATCTGTCCTTCATGTCCAGCTCACACAAAAGAATGACCGGAGGCTGCACGAGGGAGGTCTCCTGGGCCACCAGCCACCATTGAGGAGGGCAGCTCTGGGGAGTTCCAGTCCGGCTGGGACTCCATGTCCATCCCTGCCCCCTCCAAGCCAATTGGTTGTCTCAGAGGAGGAGGTTCCTGAAGCCCAATCTGAACTGTTCTCACCCTATTTATACTCTTCAGGGCTCCTGTTGCCCTCAGGGAAAAGCAGGCATCTGAAGCTGCCAGAGCTTGCCTCTGTCCATTCCCAGCCTCAGCCCGTGCCCTAAACCCCAGACAGCACCAAAGAGGGTCTGCAATGTGCAAGTCCCTACACTGAGGCACAGGAAGCAGACCAGGTATCAAATCCACCCCAACACAAGTGCCCTACCTGCCTCGATCCATCCCCTGGTCCCCAACAAGGCCACCGGTCATCGTACTACTCTTTGTGAGTTGGTTGACAAGCATTCTGATGAGGGGTGCAAATCAAGATCCAAATAAGAAGACAAGTCTTGCAAAGGACGCAGGAGGTCATGACGTTGAGGACAGTGGCATCAGGGAACCTCACGAATGCCAGCTCAGTCCTGGATAATTGGGGTCTGAGAAGGAAGGAGAGTAGACAACCATCCACAAAGAGAAACATGATAAGGAAAATGCTGAGACAGGCAGCTTCAAACAGGAATGCTTCAACACATCAGAGGGGGAAAGAGAGGCCCTGGGGAAACCCACCTGCCCAGTGGCCTGTGCTCTGAAATCAAATGCAAAGTGAAGAATGTGGTGAACTTGGCCAGAAAAATTGCATCTTTCCCCAAATCAACACTGGATTCCGTTTTGGTTTCCTTTAAGAATTAAAACAACTGTTGGGGCGCCTGGGTGGCTCAGTCGGTTAAGCATCTACCTTCAGCTCAGGTCATGATCTCAGGGTCCTGGGATCGAGTCCACATCGGGCTCCCTGCTCATCGGGGAGTCTGCTTCTCCCTCTCACTCTCCCTCTGTGCTCACTCTCTCTCTCAAATAAATAAATAAAATCTTAATTAAAAAAAAAAGAATTAAAATAACTGTCAATCTAACAATTTTTGTTCACTATTAGATGAACTTATTTTCCTAATTTTTCATTTCTTTTCTTCAAGACAAAGTCCCAAACTAATCTCTTTTTTTTGCTTTAAGAATTTGCTTTCACGGGGCACCTGGGTGGCTCAGTTGGTTAAGCGACTGCTTTCGGCTCAGGTCATGATCCTGGAGTCCCTGGATCGAGTCCCGCATCAGGCTCCCTGCTCAGCAGGGAGCCTGCTTCTCCCTCTAACCCTTCCCCCTCTCATGTACTCTCTCTCTTTCTCGCTCTCTCAAATAAATAAATAAATCTTTAAAAAAAAAAAAAGATTTGCTTTCACATTTTGGACTCCATTTATTTTAAATAGCCCTTTTTTCTAGCATGAGTTTTCCTTAAAAACCGATGATCCCCTGTTCTCATGGTCTCAAAACCAGTACTTTCTCTTATATACACTTGCTCTCGTGTCTGACGTTCCTCCTTTCTACCTGGTGAACTCTGACTCACCCATCAAGGTCCGTGTCATGTGGCCCACCCTTTCTGAGAGGCATTCCCCACTGTTTGAAAGTTGACTTTGTAATGTGGTGGTTACCATGGGAAATCTGACGCATCTCTATGCCCACGGTGCTTAATACAGAACACACTACGGTGGTAGTAGGCGCTCACAATGTTGAATGCGTGAATAAGTGAATGAATGAAGCCTATACGTAGGAAGCAGTAAGGCCTGCAGACTCATAATCTCCTGTACTTGTTTTCTGTAACATTCATGGCATTTGTAAATCTTGTTGCCATTCTGTCTTGTTGCTAAATCGCGGGCTCCCTGGGGGAAAGAGGCTCACCCTGTACAGAGCCTGCATCATTGTAAGCATATCACAAATATGTACAGTCTGAATGAAAGAGTCCATTCATTAATTCTGACTTTCAAGATACAGAAATGCACCTCTGGGGACAGAATTAAAAAAAAATATGACTTTCTGCAATTTACTCATCACCCTTTCAAACTCCCCCCCCCCGCCCCCGCCTGCCCCGCTCCTCCCTGGCATTGCTGAAATTCCTTCGATAAACATTTATTAAACATGTGTAGGGCACTAGGGAGCCCAACAGTGAGCAAGATCTCTGCCATCAAGAATCTTCGGTCCTGGGGAGGGGGCTGACAATAAACAAATAAACCAAACATATATGAGATCATTTGAGGTTGTAGTACTAAGAAAAAGAATTCAGCTGGGTGACATGATAGAGGGTGCTTGGGAGTGGGTGGGATGAGGGAAGGGAGGGAGAGAGGTGTTTTAAGCATTGCAGTCTGGTAAGGCCACATATTAGAAGTAACATTTCAGTTTAGTTCTGAGATTTTAGATGTAGCAGCCATGGAAGGGTCTGGGGAAGAGAGTTCAAGGCAGAGGGAGCAGCTCGTGCAAAGGCCGAGGTGGGAATGACTTTGGCATGTTGAAGAAACGAGTGTGGTCGGCACTTAGTGAGCACTTGGATGGTTGGGTCAGTGGATGGGTGGAGGACTAGATGTGGGTTTGGAGAAGTCCGCCTTGTAGACATGGGGCAGATTGATCATAAGACTTCACTCCCCTGTATGGTATTTACACCTGTCCCTGAACTTCCCTGACTCTTGACTTTGGGCTTGCCCAGGGGAGTTGTTTTGACGAATCAGATGTTAACCGATAGGACATAGCAGAGCCTTGACGTATGCTTTCATGGAGGGGCTTGCTGTCTTGGGCTTCTGCCAGCCCACTGGTTCAAGGAGGATGAGAGACACCTGGAGCAGCCCTGGACCTAACCTAGAGCCTGGGCCAAACCCGCCGAACCTCAGCCAAACTCCAGCTAACCCAAAGATGTATGACAGAAAAAAAAAAAACAAAAACCTCATGGTTTTAAGCCACTGGATTGGTGGGAAGGGATTGTTTCACGGCATTATTTTGGCTATCGTTAACTAATATGAAGCCACTGTAGGAAGCTGGGATTTTATTTCAAGGGGCAGAGAAGCCAGCTGGATGAATGCTGCCTTAGATGGCCCTTAGCTCCAGGGTCTCTACACCAGATGTAGCAGTCACACACACTCTGTTTGTGTTCCTGTGGGGCACATAACATGATTGCATTTCCCCACCACCGTTAAGTCAGCATGGCCATGTCACTTGTGAGCAGAAGTGATATTAACATGTCAATTCCAGATGAAAGCTTTAAGAGCCAGAACACTACTCGATCTCCCATTTTCCGTCTGCCAGGCAACCAATAAATCTCTCTAATTCCATTTGCTTCTCTCCACTTCCACTGCTCCCAACCTGGTCCAGGCTACTGTTCTCTCTTGCCTGTATGATCACAGCGGCCTCCCAGCCAGTCTCCTCTTTTCCAGTCCTGCTCCCTGTGTTAGACAGAATAACAGTCTCCCGCAATGATGTCTGTAATGTTTATGTCCTAATCCCCAGAACCTGTGAAAATGTTGCTTCATATGGCAAAAACAAAAACAAAACCAGACATGCACACACCAAAACCTTTGCGTGTGTGATCAGGTTAAATGGGCAGATTATCCTGGATTATCTAGGTGGGCCCACTGTCAGAGACAGGAGGTTTGGAGTCAGAGAAAGAAATGTGACAATGGGAGCAGAGGTGGCAGGGAACGCGCCTGGGAGCTGATGAAGGCAGGCAGCCTCTAGAAACTAGAAAAGGCAAGGGACAGGTTCTCCCTAGAGCCTCCAGGAGGACTGTGGCCCTGCTGACACACTGATGTCAGAACTCCCACCTTCCAGAACTGTAAGAGAATACATTTGTATTGTTGGAAGCCACTGAGTTTGTGGTAATAGAAAATGAACACAATTCCCTAGAGTCTAGTGTCCACGCGGCCTGCAGGGATCCAGAAGTCGGATG
The DNA here is from genome assembly GCF_011800145.1 of Mirounga leonina. NCBI lineage: Eukaryota > Metazoa > Chordata > Mammalia > Carnivora > Phocidae > Mirounga > Mirounga leonina. Next base: position 17,109,080 of record NW_023270231.1, on the reverse strand, counting down.
CTGTCACTTCCCTGCACAAGGCCCCACAGTGTTCCACAGTGCTTGTAGGCGATCCAGAACTCCTTGCCTGGGCAGGATGGCCTGTCCATGTCTCTGGCTGCATCACCCACTCCTGCATGCAGCTTTCGAAGAAAGGGCCTTCCTGAGCCCTCTAAGTTGGGTGCTTCTACATCCTCTATTTTAGTGGCCCTTCTTACAGTCTGTTCCACACATTTGCAAGTGCACTGGTTTGTTGTCGTTCCTTCTAGACTAAGCGCCATGGAGGGCGGGGACTATGCCATCATAGTCCATACTCATGGAGCAATTATGAAGCGTCAGGCTGCATTTGCAACATCACATTTAATCCTCACCTTAACCCTGTAGACAAACACCATCATTATCTTCCTGCTACCCATCAGGCCCGAAGTCCCTAGCGCAGAGGACATGGAGAGTAATCGGCAGGGCCAGGACTGAATTCAGGACCCAGGCAGGCTTGGTCCAGAGCCCATGCTTCTGTCCTCTGGACTCCACTGCTCTGGTCGGTTCACACCGCCTGGCACACAGTAGCTGCTCAATGAATGCAAGGCAAACGGATGGGTGTTCTCTGGGGGTGCAGCGCAGGGGCTGAGAACAGTGTGCCCTGATTGAAAGACCAGTAGTAATGCAGCAGAGAGCGCAGCTGCCTTGGTTGAAATAAACCACACACATGACAGTCCAAAGACGATGAGACCAAATTGTCTGGGGGCCATAGATGGCCCCATTGTCCATCTGCCCCCTGTGCCCCCCTGCTCCCATTAAGTGTAAAGCTCAAGGAGCCGTTAGAACAGAAACCAAGCCCCTCCTTAACAGTGTTTAGCCACCCGGCCTCCCTGGAGAATGATGGCTTTTAAACCTGACAGTGTTTCCCCTCAAGGAAATGAACTATTTGGTCCTGCAGGAATCATCTTCAAAGCCAGAGAACTTGGTTTAAGCATGGCATTTAGAAGCAGCTAATCGTGGCCCTGACTCCCACCAACCAGATGGCTGGATTGCCTTCCCCTGGTGGAGTCAGGGGCCTGCTTCACACAGCTGTCCAAGCTGTGGGCTGAAATCAAGATGCTGGAATTCATCCTCTCTGCTCTTTCATCCGCAGCCTTTGGGACCTGCGGTCCGGAGTCAAGTGCGGGGTGAGCTGCAGGGCCTGCAGCGGGCAGGGCCTCGAAAGCTATTAGCTCCCATGCCCAGATACTTGCTCCTTTTTATGTTCCTGATCTCTTTACCAGAAACACTCCGTATTTTGTTCTGAGCTGGGCTAGAAGCATCACCCTGTTCAGAGGGCACTGGAAAGTCAGGTGTTTTCAATGCCAAAGCTGTCAGGCCAAGCTCTGTGGCCTTGCAGCGTGGACCAAAGGGGTAAGGGTGGCCAGAAGGGAGGAGAGACAACAGAGCATGACAGTGGGGGGAACGCCAGAAATCGACAAGTAGAAACTGGAACGTCCTTGGACCTGTCAAATTTTGTTGATGTTTGGGAGGCAACCTGATGAGGTACAGAAAAGCGGGGCATATGGGGAGACATTTCTCTTACTGAGAGAAGATGCTTTCTGCTAGATTCCAAGATTATGAACCTGGACCAAAATGTCTGGCTATCATCAACAGTGAGTGTCTGGTGGGATTATGTGCGTCGGTCTTCTTCCTTCTTTCTGAATTTTTAGAATGATCATATATTTCCTTGAAAAACTGACAAAAGCACATTTTATGTTGAAAAGCAAAACAAAGTCTGGCTGTCCCCCCAGGGGTCCTCAGAACAACCCTCTTAAGTGCTCAACACCGCATTTGGTGAGTGATCTTCCCTGGAGGGCCCAGGTCAGCCCCTGAGCCAGGGGAGGCCCACGCCAGGCCAGCCTCTTGGAGCTGCTCGCAGAAGAATGGCCCCTGTCACGCTGTCCCAAACAGCTAGACACCGACCGGGCTTAGAGTCCGTGTCCGGACCAGTACTTGACATCTAGGCTTTCTTATCCTCAGACGAGGACAAAAAAGACTGAGCAGGCTGACTTGTGAGCAAAAGTGACCTGATCTGTGCACAAACACCGAGCTGGTATCCAGCCTACGCGAAACAACCAGAGGCAAGGAAAGATGGTGGGCTGGACTGGAACCCGGAAGGCTGGCCAGCCCTATCCCTCAAGCCTCACTTTCACCGTCTCTCCCAAGTCCACTCAGCCCCCCGCTCAGGGGGTTATTTGTTGACATTTTCCCTAAGTTCACCTTAAGTGACTTACTGCTTTTACTTGCCTAATCCTGAACAATAGTACCTGTGAAACTGCAGCTCTGATATGCCAATCACATTTCCCAAAGGTACAGGAAAATAAGGACAGAACTACTGAAAAGAAAATGTTTCCTGGGGCGCCTGGGTGGCTCAGTTGGTTAAGCGACTGCCTTCGGCTCAGGTCATGATCCTGGAGTCCCAGGATCGAGTCCCGCATCAGGCTCCCTGCTCGGCAGGGAGTCTGCTTCTCCCTCTGACCCTCCTCCCTCTCATGCTCTCTGTCTCTCATTCTCTCTCTCTCAAATAAATAAATAAAATCTTTAAAAAAAAAAAAGAAAAGAAAAGAAAATGTTTCCTGTGCACCATTTACAATTGTCTTTCATGCCCCCAGGGACCTGTGCCTCGCCCCGTGGGAACCATGGCTCGGGCACTGTGGCCTTACCCACGCCGAGCTCCTGGGTTGCTTCCAGATGAGGCTGCTGATCCTCTAGGTGTGCTGTGGTGCATCGGGATGAGGCCCCTGAGGGAGCATCCCCCCGAACCTTCCCACGCCCGCACCGCGGGGCCAGCCAGAGTGCCTCCCGAAGCACAGCCCGCTGCACACCAGGGAAGAGGCCAGTGCACTCCCCCGCTGGCAGGCTCTGGCCTGTCCTCCCTGTGCCCACGGTCACCACCTTACTCAGGCTCCATTGCCTCCTACCAGCCTGGGACACTGACCCTGTCTCACTTTCCAGTCCGTTCTCCACACAATGCTCTCCGTACAAGGTCCTTATTCAAAATTCCATCACGCTTTCCGGTCACTAGGGTTGAGGTTGTAAACTGGAATGTTTAGCCCATGAAGGGTTCTCTCTTTCTCTCTTTTTAAATGAACACAATGTATGTGATTTTCCTGAATATTTATGTAACACCTGTGAAGATTATGCCAGGAGCTTGGAAAATAAATGCCTTGTGGTTCCTCCTTATCGTAACGGTGAAGCTCAAGACAGTGCTGGGCTAGACTATCTGTAATTTGTCCCACGTCATTTTGCTCCCAGGTGACCTCATGCGCACTGGCCTCATGCTACTATTTGGAGGAGCCGCGGAGCCTCAGGACTGTCCATGGGACCCGCGCTCTTACCGTGTGAAGAAGCCTCTGCGTTTGGCTGCTCTCTCAGGGGGCTCTGTGTTCCTCCACGACACAGACGGTGCTAGATTTAAACATCCAGACTATTGAACTTGAAAAATGGAGTTATCTGGCCGTGGGGGCTCATGTTCCCCTGTGTAGACTGAGTAGCATCTGCTCTCCAATTCGCCACAGTCCCCACCACTCCCTGTTGTCCCTGACAATGAGGTGGCACCAGTGGTTCCTCTCATAGCAGAGTTGAGAACAGAGAAAGATTTCTTATGTCCTTGTCTTGCAAAATGGGAAAAACTAAAGCTAGGTGAAGAGGATCCTGTATTTCCAACAGGAAAGCAGATATTTCTTGGTGAAAAGAAGTACCTAGTCTTCCTTACTCATCTGCATGGCTGGCCTGGCGCCTATAAGCCTTTGAGTTTGTATCCCCCGATCTGGGGATAGAACTAAACTCCTCTGCAGGGTATGATGAAGTTGCATGATACACTAGTTAGGATCAAAGGTGGCTATAACAAAGCACCCCCAAAATAGAATGGCTTAAGCAAATGAGAAGTTTATTTCTCTTTCATGCCAAGTTTGTCCCACTTTATGTTTTGATGGTATTGGGAATCTGGGCTCTTTCTGTCTTGTTCTGCAATTTGTTCTCAACATGCAGCAACCACCTCATGCTCTGAGATGGCTCCACCGTCCCAGCTGCATTCTAGTCAGGGGGATGAGGGAAGAGTAGAGAGGGGCCCTTGTCTTCCTTTAAGGACACAATCACAGCCATGTGACCTGGGGCCATTCACTTAGCTTCCCTGGACCTCAGTGCTCTCCTTTGTAAAATGGGACTATTAGGACCTACATCACAGTAAGGCATTTAAATGAGAACAAAGAAGTAAAGCTGTTAGCACAGTGCCTCACATAGAATAGGTCCTCTTATCTCACTTTTAAGGGCTCTTAAATATTAGCTCTCATTATTCTCATCTGCTGAGAACCTAGTCTGTGTCCAGCCCTATGCCAGGGATTAGAAATCCAGCAATCAATAAGCATCCCACTGGAACTCACAGTGTAGAGGGGACGTGTGCTGGATCTCCTTATTATTCCCATATACTTGCCTCATCCCCCTACCTCCATGGGCAGAGCAGACATGGAGTGGGGCCAGCCAGCCTACAACAGTTTGTGGGAGAGCAAATTTCTGACACATACAGGTGGGAGATGAGGCTGGAGAGACGAGCAGGGTACTTAGATGACAGAAATGGCTCATTCTCTCCACCCCCGCCAGACCCAGCTGGTCCATAAGAGCCATAGAGTTAATTTAATGCTTATTGTTGAGTGCCACTAAGGTTCAGTGGTTTTGTTGTTGTTATGCGCATTATTGTGGCCATAGTCAACTGATTCAGAAAGAAGGAACTGCAAATAGCCAGCATTAGAGGACGCGGCAAATGTCGTGATGGCAGCGTCACAATGAGAGCTAGAATGTGAGCCCAGGCAGTCTGCCTTAAGAACCTAAGTGTTCAGCCTCTGTACCTGTCCTCTCCTCAATCTTCCCTTCCTCCCCTACCCGCTCCCCTCTGCCCAGGGCTGGGTAAACATCTGGTGAACAAGGTAGGCCACTGGGGCTCAGGGGCCATCTCTAAGGCGGTCTCATCCGAGGACCTTGTCAACCGTCACCGGATGTCTGCAGAGTATCCTCACTCTGACTCTACAAGAAAGGCTCCTGAGGGCTATGGTCACCTGGGGTCTCTCTCCAGCTGGGCCTTGGCCAGCATAAGGGCCGTTCCCATCCTTAAATGCCACCTAGCCCAACCCGGCTCAACAGTCCCTATCCTCTTATCTCCACTCCAGTCCTGGGTGGGAGGACTGGCCACATCCTACAGCCACAGGCAAGCAGGGCCTGTGGGATGGACAAGGAGCTGTTGTCTGGGGGAGTACACAGGGAGGTGCGGGGAGGTCTTCTTCTGGAAAGGACCATGGGGTAGTGGCAAAACCACTGGTTTTAGTACCCACTGGCCCATGTTATTATCCTAGCTCTAGCATCATGAAACAACCTGAGACTTGATTTCCCTGATTGTTAAATGGGGCTATTAAAGCCCCCCACACCATGTTGTTGAACTGATGTCAGTTCAACAAACGTGACTTCCCTTCCCCACTTTCCAGAGGTCGCTCTCTCAAGCAGGAGACTGGGCCTAGGTAGCTTCAGTCTGAGGCCCCAAAGTGGAGATTCCTCACAGACAATCTCAAGTGGGTGGAACTGGAGGTCGCGTTGCGGTGTGGGTGGAGGACAGGCTTTGGACACGGAGAGCCTAGGGGCTGCTTGCCAGCTGTGTGCCCTCGTGTGTCACTGGGGTAATGACATGCTGCCTCACAGAGCTGCTGGGTGTGCAAACGGGGACATGAAAGCGCTTGCTGAACAGGCCTAGTTAAAGGGTATGGAAACCACTAAGTGGAGTTTGTATTCTGTAGTTTGAACAGGAAGATACTATAATGTTTTCTGTCTGTTCATGGGCTAGCAGTTGGCTGGTATGACTGTTTCTTGCAGGAGAGTTTGCTGAGTGAATGTGCCTGCTCTGCTATCCCTGTCCTTGGTCACCTTGGCTGCAGACCAGAAAGGAAGGGTATAATGGGCCAGAAAGGTCTGGAAAGGGGTGAGTTAACAAGCCTCACTGGGTCATCTTTGATCATCACACAGTTGGAAAGGAGAGAGCCAGGGGCAGGCCACTGCCTGCTTTCATGCTCTTCTGTATTTCCCACCCACTGGTCTGTTGGTGGCACTAGGTGTGGGCTGACCCCTGCCCAGCCCCGCCCTGGCTCCCAGGGGTGCCATTATCACTGCATAAGCATGCCTCATCTCCTGGGACGTATGCGCAGCAATTTTGCTTTCAGGTTGAAACCTCCACAAATCAATTTTCAGATGCCTTCCATGCACCAGCCTATGGCTGCACCCACCTCCTTGGTCCCCTCAATTTCAGTCTCTGCCCCTCCACCGTGGTTCCAAGGGAGCTTTCTGAAATATTTTTTCCCTCCAACAAGTCACTATTCATTTATTCATTCATGTGTGCACTCAATCAGTGTTTATTGTGACACTGTGGTGGGAACTGGGGATATAAGTGTTAATATGATACATAAGGACCCTGCCCCTCTCAAGCTTATAGTGAACAAAATAATGACATGTTGTAGTGAGTGCTGCCCTATGAAGAGATGTGCCAAAAGGCAATAAAAGGGGGCCCCTTTACATGGTGTGATAAGCTCATGCACTGGCGTGCCTGAGCACCCTGGGTGGGTTCTCCACTGGTCACCTGGTGAACCCCCCAGACTGGGTTCTCATTCTCATCCTGCTGGCTCCGAAGGCTTTTGATCAGCATGCTGGGAGCAAATCCTTATCTCAGGGCTGGACTTATGTTATCTAAGCTGTTATAGGTTGAAATTTGCACCCCCCCCAAAATATATGTGAAGTCCTGACACACAGCACCTCAGAATGTAACCTTATTTGAAAATACGGCCATTGCTCATGTAATTAATGAAGATGGAGTTATTAGGGTAGGCCCTAATGCAGTATGACTGGTCTCCTTATTAAAAGGGTAAATTGGACACAGAGATAGATGGGCACAGGGGGAAGACTATGTGAAGACACAGAGGGAGAGAATGGCCATGTGGTGGTGTAGGCCAAGATTGGAGTGACGCATCTATAAGACAATGAATGTCAGAGATTGCTGGCACTACTAGAAGCTAGAGGAAGCAAGGAAGGATTCTCCCCTCAAGCTATCAGAGGGAGCACGGCCCTGTCAACACCTTGCTTTTGGACTTCTAGCCTATAGAATTGTACAACAGTAATTTTCTGTTGTTTTAAGGCATCTAGTCATATTCCAAGTACTTAGTGAGCAACTACTATGTGTAGACACTGTGCTAGGCCCTGGGGACACATGTGGAGGCCTGGAGGCCCAGAGGTGGGGGTAGTAGGTAGGCTGGTGAAGAACCTGGTCCAGAGGTGAGAGGACAAGGGCACTACCATCATGAAGAGGCATTTGTGGGTGAGACTGGAACCAGAGGCAAGCGAGGTGAGGACCCACTCCTCCCTGATGGACAGAGTTGGGGGGTACTGTGAGGTGAGGCTTTGGGGTGGGGCTGCTTTTTCCTATCCTTGTGGCTGAAACGATCACCAGCTTGTTTCTCTAGGTGGGTACAGCACAACTGATGAGGCTTCTGCGTCACAAACTACAGTCCAATCCAATAGTTGGGCCTCCCTGAGATCGCCCCAGATGACGTTGGTTGGAGTTTGGGGTGTGCCCCAACTCTTCATTCACATTTACCAAGGTGATACTGGTTTAATCCAGATGCCACAAAGGCTTCACCCCAGGGCCATCAGGTGGGTGCTCCCTGCCGGGTAGTGTTTTTGCTGGCCCCACCACTTCCTCACTAGGCCCCATTCTCACATTCTTACTTCATGCCTTGCCCAAGTGAAAGTATCTGAGGTTAAGATGTCTGTCTTACTCAGATTATTGGTAATGTTCCAGTTGTCTATTGCTGTGTAATAAACCACCCCAAACTTAGTGCCATAAGACAACAACAACCATTTATCTCTTCTGTGGGCCAAGAATTCAGATGAGGCACAGTGTGGATGACTTATCTCTACTCCATGATGTCTGGGCCCCCAGCTGGGAAGACTGCAATGGCCAGGGGCTGGGACCACCTGCAGCCTTCTTCACTCATTTGTCTGGTGCCTGGGCTGGGATGACCCAAAGATTGGCCCTAGTGGGAACTGACAGCTCAAGCATCTACACTGGCTTCTCCACGTGGATTAGGATCCTCACAGCATGGTGGCCTCAGGACAGTTGAACTTCTTACATGGCAGCTCAGTTTTCCAAGGGCAAGGGCTCAGGAGAACCAGGTGGAAACTGTACAGCCTTTCATCACTTACCCTTAGAAGTCGTATAGAATCACCTCCACTGTACTCCATTCATCAAAACAGTCCCAAGCCCTCAGAGTTTCAAGAGGAAGGACATGGAGCCTATAGACGTAGACAGAGACTCCTCCTCCAATAGAGAAGTGTCAGTGGACCCATGGCTGTGTTTCAAAACCACCACAGTCAATTACGTCCACTAGGTAGAAAACCAGATTTCCCTCAGGTCTAGGTTTTGGGGTACGCCTCACTTGACTGACAAAACCTGGCTCTCTGCTCAAGCACGGAATGAGGTCCAAACCCCTTGGCATGAAAATCAAAGTTCTTCACAGCCTGTCCCAGCCTGCATTCCAGCCTTCTCCTCTGGCCATCTGCCTTTCCCTGAACTGGCTGAATATTCTCACACAAGGTGCCACTCGCTGGCCAGCTGTGGGCCGAGGACCCGTGAACCCCCAAAGGGGCACACTTTTCTAACTCCCCAAAGGTGCCACTGAGGCTGGCGGCATCGCTGGATTATTCCTCCAGAGGCTCAGTTTCCCCAGGGGATGCTGAAACCCATCCGGAGCTCTGGATTCTTGGCCTGAGAATGTTGTCCCCTGTCCTCCGCTAATGACTAAGCCATCTGTTTTCCTTCCCTGAACTCTGCTCTGCTGGAAGCTGCACAGACACCCCAGTTGGGGCTTCAAAGCCAGGTGGTTTGAGTGGCCCTAAGCATGGGAATCGGAGCTGCTTGTGATTCTCTAGAGTTCCCGCCCCAATTCATAACCATTCACAGGGCACGGACAGCTGAGCTCTGTCTGCTTCCTTGAAAAGGCCACCTTTGAAGCCAGTGGTGGGGGCACTGGATGGCCTCCTGAGTGAGCACCACACCCAGCGAGGAGAAGACAGGGGTCACGGGGGGCCACACCTGGAAGGGCCAGTCTGTTACCAGGAGCCATGGCCCCGCCAGGAGGGTGAGAAGTGAGACAGGAGGGATGCACTTCCGCCATCAGTGACCTCTGATCCCCAACCAAATGGATGACTGTGGGGCTGGAGGGGACTGAGAGTCCAGGAATTAAAGCCATGTCTCATTTCAGTTGACAAGCTGCAGCCTGATCCTTTCTAGGGGGAACAGACAACTCAAATTCACAAGCACATAAGGCACATGACACATAGCACTTGGACTTGTGCCCCTGAACAGTACTTAGTGAGTCAAGTACAAGTAACCTGAACCCCAGAGTCTAGCGAGAAGTCTTCTTTTCTGATTTATATTCATCCGCAGTAATCCCTAATGTTTAGGGTTTTTAAAAACTTTGTACTTGGAAATCATTATAGACTCCCAGGAAGTTGCAAAAATAGTACACAGGATTCCATGGACCCTTCACCCAGCCTCCCCCAATGGTAACATCTTCTAGAGCAGTAGTCCAACATCAAAGGAGACTGATGTGGATATAGTATGGTTGACTAACCCTATTCTGCACCAGTTTTTACATGTTCATTTGTGTGTGTGTTTCTGTGTTATGTTATCCCATGGATAGACTGGTGTAACCACTACTGTAATCAAGACACAGACCCATTCCATCCCCACATAGGAATTCCCTCATGCTACCTCTTCACAGCCAGAGCCCCCTACACCTGTCCCCTGGCTGTCTCTAATCTGTTCTCCTTCTCCTTAGTTTTGTCATTTTGAGAATGTTCTATCAATGGACTCACAGGGCATGCAGACCTTTGAGACTGGCTTTCTTCACGAAGCATCATTCCCATGACACCCATCCAGGTTGTTGCACAGATGGACAGTTTGAACCCTAATGTTGTTGAGTAGTGTTCTACTGTAAGGATATACTAGAATTTGATTAGCCATTCACCCGTTGGAGGACATTTGAGTTGTTTCTGGTTTGGGGCTATTAAAGGCACTCTGAATAATCATCGACGGGTTTCTGTGAGGATATAAACTTCCATTTCTCTGGGATAAATGCCCAAGTGAACATGTAGTAGTTTTAAGCTTCCCTGTTATCTGGCACACATCCGCCAAGGAGTTACAACCTGCAAAAACTTCAGATTTTGTGTTTTGACATGCCATAGTCACTTTTCTAAAGGGAAATCATCTTGTTCTCACATGGGTTTTGGAAATGGGGCTTCTTCCATATAGAATTTGCATATGAGAGAATATCTATATGTAGTATGATTCAAGAGATAATCAGGCTATTCTCCTTTTCAATTTGAAAAGAGGCATTGCACCTCCATTCCACATGCAATGACATTAAACTCCGTGGTTGACATGGTTTTGTTTTTCACTCTCCTAGTGGGCTAGCTGCGGGCTTTCAGTAGGATCCTGAGATGGGTACGGGGGAGAAAACGCAAAGACTGTGCTGGGTCTGGATTAGAAAAATAATGGCAGTAAGGATGATCCGAGCTCTGGATTCCTAATTGTCAGACTTTTTAAAGAGATACATCAGACACACCAAAGGGTAGAAAGTAGTTTTACCAAGATGGTAATGTTGTTATGGCAGATGCAGCAGACAAGAGGGGTTTTAGACCTGTCTCTCTGGGGCTTCGTGAAAAAACTCACCGCACTTTCATATGACGTAACTCTGATTTTAAAATACATTACAAAGAGGAGGAAACTTAATAGGAAACTGGAATGAAATATTGTCAAAAATCTGACTGAGAATTTCCTTCCATGAATGTAACTTTTGTGTCAGGCTTCAGGCTCATGGCCACCTGCAATCCCTGTTTTAATGATGAGTGCTTTAAATTCTTCAGAGTCAGAACTGCCAAGAGGTTTTGTTTTCACAACACAAGTAGTTAAAAAAAAAAAAGAAAAAGAAAAGGTTTAGAAAATTTTGTCTTGTCATCTCAAAAAATTTATAACGGTCAAAATTACATTTAAAGAACCTCTCTTTTCTTTCACTTGGCAATTATAATATAGGAACTTCTTGGGATTTTGAATCTGGTCACATTTCTTCATATAAGTATTTCTGTGGAAGTGGAGGGGGGCTTGTGACGAGTCAGAAGAGATAAAAGACAAAGGAGATGGGAAGGAGGTTGAGTTTCTGGCTTGGGCACTGGGGGCCAGTGACAGGGTGGGGAAGCTGCATGATGGTAATGAGGTTGCAACCCAAATAGGGAACACACTGGGGCTGGTAAAGCTTTTGACACCCAGTTTCTTTATTCTTGGTCAGTGGTCAGACTTAAGCAGGCATCCCATACTCATCTCTGTGGTCAAGTAGGGCCTGGTCTTGGGGCAGAAACCTGTGGTAAGCCAAGGGTCAGGTTTAATGTCAACAAGGGCCAAATCCCAGACTTTGGGGTAATTAACATCCCAGCTCTAGGTTAAGACCAGTTCACAGTCAACTGAACAACTGGTGGTCAAAGTAAACCAGAAAGCCAACAGGGCCTGAAGTCTTTGTAGGGAAAGGTCTGGACAGAAACTGTTATGCTTTAGGCCATACTAATGTGGAGGGCCCTTGTCTGGAAGCCTTTTGAAGGGGGTTTCCCTGCCAGTTCTCTCCCTCTTTAATTTCTCCCTCCTCCAATACACAGGGGCTGTATGATTAAGGACCCTTTGAGTTGCAAGTGACAGAAGCCAAAGTAAAATAAGTTAATTTTTGGATGATCTAAATAGAAAGACCAGAAATACAGCTGGTTTCAGGCATAGCTGGATCCCGGGGCTTAAATTATGTCAGGAGGATGCTGTCTCTCTGTCCCTCTGTCTCTCGGCTCTCTTCTAGACAGGCTCCCCCAAAGACAGTAGTTCCAGGGTCCCTTCCTATGAGCTTAGCAATCCCAGAAAAAGAGAATGCTTCTTTCTGGAGAATTCCAGCAAACATCCCAGGACTGATGCTTGGGGGCCTGGCTTTGGTTATATGAGCCAATCACTGAGCTAATCTGACCCTGATTGTCCAGGTCACATCTCCAACCCTGGTATCAAGGGTTGGGTGAGCTCCACTCTAACCATGTCGACTGAGAGTGGAAAAGGGTGGCTCCCCAAAGAAAAACTGGCAGAGGTGGGGTATTCTCAGATAAAGGGGAATAGATGTAGGACAAACAGACACAGCAGACACCCACCACGGGGCATTTGACTCTCAACCCTGAGGCTGGGGGAGAGGGACATCCTTTCCCTGCCCAAGGGAAAGGAGTATGGGTCCTTCTCCCAGACGATTTCCTAAAATAACCTCATCTTTGCTTAGCTATACCTACTTCCCGTCCCTAAAGAAAGGAGGAAAGTACGCCTGGTTATCCGGGGAGGTCTCCCCCTTAAACTCTGCTCTGCTTCTACCAGTTACATCACTTCAAGACACTAGGGAAGAAAGCCATGTTGAGCATGTTAAAATATATAAGGAAAAACATTAACCTTGTGAGTGGACTCTTTCAAGTCAGAAGGAACGGGATGTATTTTGGTCAGAGGATTGAGAAAATTCTGGGTCACTAATATCTGCAAATAGCAGAGGTACTGCTCAAAAGCACCTCTGCTATTTGCTTTCCAGTTTTTGGTTCAGAAAATGGTTAATTTGGTTTCAGTTGCTGCCACATTCTTTGTAGGCCCTGGGATTACATGACCACATTTGTTCCTGAGAATAGCTGATGGCAATGCCTGTACTTGCTGGGGAGAAGTGTTTGAAGTCAGTGTGACACTGAGTAACATGAGCAGCACGACTGAAAGATGGATATAAATATTATCCTGAAAGCTCACCTTCCTATGTAAATCCATTTTCCAGAAGGAAGATGTTTGCGATCTCTTTTCTGAGCTGGGGTGAGTCAATGCCCCAGATGGGGGGAAGGTTCCTGAAGGCTCCAGGAAATGCTTTTCTACCTGGGAAAGACAAATGTTAAGGTTGCAAACCTTAAAATGGCTTGCCCAACTGATTCACCATGTCCTGCTTCCATCTTGCTCAGCACAGTGAACTCCAGAGATCAAAAACCTACCATTCCAAAAACCTGCAAACAACCTAAATGCCCAAAAATGGATACAGGGGCAGGGGGGCAAGTCATCAGGTCATTCACTTCCTCAGTAAATATTTATTGAGTGCCTGTTGTGTGCTAGGGATTATCTTGGGTAGTAGATTTCAGGTAATTTTTTCTTCTTTGAATTTGTCAGTGTCTTCCAAATTTTCTCACAGGACCCTGTATCGCTTTTACCATCAAATGAATCACTTTACCATCAAAAAATGAATGTTCATTCGATAAGGACAATGTCAACCACAGGAACTGATGTTCTGAGGGCAGTCTGGCAGCATGTTCCAGCTATCTACTGCTGTGTAACAAATCACAATACACGAGGGTGCAAAACGACAACACGTGGCCATTGTTATTTTGTCTCATGGTTCTGGGGATCGTGGGGTTCAGCCCAACGTTTCTTCCTTGGGGCCTCTCATGCTCATGCAGTTGCAGTCAGATGGTAGCTGGTGCCGGAGTCATTTCGAAGTCCCCATCATTCCCACGCCTGGCGTTTGACGCTGGTTGTCAGCAGAGACCTCAGCTGGGCTCCAACACTAGCAAATGGCCTCCCTGTTTGGCCTGGGCATCTTCACAGCATGGTGGCTGGGTTCTAAGGGTGAGTGTCCCGAGCGAGAGCCAGATGGATGCTATATTGTTTTATGATCTAGTCTCAGATGTCACACAGCATCACTTCCACTACAGTCTGTTATTAGAAGCACATCATGAAAGTCAGCCCATAGTCAAGGGGAGAGGACTTAGACTACACCTTTTGATGGAAAGAATGTCAAGAAATTTGCAAACATCTTTTAAAGTGATTGCACAGCGGTTTCCTGACCCAAAGTTCCCAGAACCTCCGCAAAGCTCCAACACTACCAGCCATCCTACCTACCACCCCATGAGTCTCTGTCTTGTCCATCTTCTCAGCACCCCTAACCCCACCTTGAACCCTCAGGAAAGAGAAACCAAAGACAGCAGAGGTCTCCACACATACACACACTCTCTCCAAATGTTCTTACAGTGGAACACGAAACCCTTTCCCAAGGTGAACCCTCTCCCCTCACCTCCCCCATGACCTTGCCTACCTTCCTCTCCATTCACCCTCACATTCTTGAAATGTGCTAAGTTTCTTCACCTTAAATAAGCCCATCCCTCAGAGCCTAGGGTCGGGAGACCATTCAGAAAGTTATTGCGTGGGGTGCCTGGGTGGCTCAGTCAATTAAGCATCTGACTCTTGATTGCAGCTCAGGTCATGATCTCAGGATCGTGAGATGGAGATCAAACCCCCGGTCAGGCTCTGCACTGGCCTGGAGCCTACTTAAGATTCCCTCTCTCTCTGCCCCTGACCCCCCTCAAAAAAAACCGAAAAAGTTATTGCAATAAGCCAGCCCAAGTCCAATTGGGGCAGTAGGAAAAGGGAGAACCATAGGAAAGTTCACTATGGAAAAGAATGGCCACACCCTTGGAGGTGATAATATGGGGATGAAAAAGGGAGTTTTGAACATGACTTTGAGGTTTCCGGTGTCTGCGTTCCATGAATCCTTCCCTAGTATCCTTCTTACTAAATGTGGGAAAGTTCTGTCTTCTTAAATCCCAGAGCAGCGAGTGGTCACATGTCCCACCGAGAAGAGGCTAAGAGGATGAAGCCTTGCAAAGAAGAGCAGAGATGGGAGGCAGCACGGGCACAGTGCTAGGACCACGAGTGCTTGGAGTCAGGACTTGTTCAGGACTCAGTCCCAGAGCTGCCCAGGCTCCGAAAGCTCTCCTTCAGATCTGGAGCCACTCCAGTGGGTTGCCGGGAAATCCACCCTCTCCTTTAAAACAATTTTTTTTTTGTGGTAAAATATACATAACACAAAATTTATCATTTTAACCCCTGTTGAGTATACAATTCAGTGGCATTAAACACATTCACACTATTGTATGATCATCACCACCATCCATCTCCAGAACTTTTCCTAAACTGAATCACCCTAAATGGAAACTCTGTCCCCATTAAACACTAAACTGTAACTCCCCATTGTCCCTTCTCATTCTCCCCTCCCCCAACAGCAGCACCCTTCTACTTTGTCACTATGAATTTGACTATAAAAGGTACCTTGTATAAGTGAGATCATACAATATTTGTCCTCTCATGTGTGGCTTATTTCACTTAGTATAATGTCGTCAAAGTATGTCATCCATGTAGTGTGTGGCAGAATTTCATTCCTTTTTAAGGCTTAGTAATATTCCATTGTATGTATAACCATATTTGGTTTACCCATTCATCCATTGATGGGACACTTGGGTTACTTCCACATTTAGGCTTTTGTGAATAATGCTGCTATGAACATGGGTGTGCAAGTCCACTATCCAGTGCGGATAAACAAACTGTGATATGTCCATATAATAAAGTAGTACTCAACAATAAAAAGGAACTATCGACACATTTAGCAATACAAATGAACCTCAAAATAACTATACTGAGGTAAAAGGTCCATAATCATACCGAGTGAAAAAAGCCACACGCCCCAAATAGTATATATGATATGACCCATTTATAAAATGTGATGAAAAGTACAATCTAGTCTATAGTGATAGAAAGCAGATCAGTGGTCATCTGGAGAAAGTACGGGAGCAGTGGCGGCAAACAGACTACAAAGGAGCATGTGCTCACTTCTGCAGCACATATCCTAAAGATTACGAAGGGTCACCAGAACATTGTGGGGGGTGATGAATATGCTCATTACCCTGATTGTGTGGTACACATGACAAACATCATCAAATTATACAGTTTAATTATGTGCAGTTTATTATAAATTATATCTTGATCAACTATTTTTTAAAGTAAAAACAAACAAACCAGGATGTACAACATGATCCCATATATGTTGGAGGTAGAAAAGAAGAAAGAAAAAAAGATACAGCATCCACTCCCAAATGTTTCCAGCAATTCTCTCTAGATGAGACTATAAATTAGTATCTTTGGAAGGAGGAGTTTGTGTGGCTTAAATATGTTTTCTAATTTTCCTACAATGAACAGATCTTTCCTAATAAGAGAATCCGCTGTTAAAAGTATACTTCTTCCTACAGAGGAAATAAGCCGCGCCGTGACCACTACACTGGCAAAAACGCAGCCCAGCTGCTCTTATTTCCTTCAAGGAACGACCTCCTCCCACTTTCCACTCTGCGGTTGGTCCAAGCGGGGCTGATTCCACGCCCATGCTGGCCGTGTGACCAGGGCCTCACCAATCAGGACATCCTGGCCCCCTGGCCACAGGGACTCAGCGAGGGATTTTCAGGAACTCTTAAGGAAAAGGCTCTTTCTTCAGAAACTCCAAGCTAGGTGGATGTAAGTCTGAAGCTGTCCATGGGGAAGGGGGAAACCTGCTACCTGGTCAGAGTCCACCTCAGAAGAAAGCCAAGTGGAGGGAAATAGGGGAGAGACCAAAGGAGACCAGTTTCTAACATCTTTGTTAGAGCACCTGGATCCAGCTGTGTCTAAAGCCACTTACCATTACACAAGCCAGTGAATTCTTTCTTTTGCTTATGTGACTTCCTGTTCCTGAACCTCCAGTGCTGACCAAGCTCAGCAGGCACCCTCACAAAGGGATCTGCTAACCCTGCACCCTCAACTCCTCCATCTCTACCCTCTCCTTTAGATCATTATGGGTTGCTGGGTGGGGTCTGCATGGAGGATGCCTCTGCCCCCAGAACTTTGTTGGCCTCTATTATTCCTACTGTTGGGAGCAGTCCAGAGACTCTTGAGCCTAACTGTCTGGGTTTGAACCCTAGTTCTACCAGTTACTAGCTAACTGTGTGACCATGTGTATGTTTCTGGACCTTTCTGGGTCTCAGCTGCCTCAGCTGGAATAACATTAACTTTTGGTAGAATTCCTGGATTAAGTGAATTAATGCACAGTGCCTGGCACATAGTAAGCACTCAATAAATTTATTAACATCATCACCTCCTGAACACCTCACCAAGCACTGCTTTTGGACCTCATTATAATTGCTTATCATTAATTTTATTTTGACTACCATTTGCTGCTTCTAAGCAGTCTAAAGGAGTTGTCACTTTGTGCTCCCCAGGGCCCCTGTGGCTCCCTTTAGGACACTTACCACCCTCTGGGGTAACTATCTAGCTCCGGCTCTGTCTCCAATAGGCTGTGGGCTCCGCAAGGCAGGGACAATCCTCCTCTTCTGTCCTTAGTGCCCAGCAGAGTGTAGCCAAAGAACACATGCAGTACGAATCTGGAATGGACTGGGGGTGGAGTGGGTTGAGGTCATTTCAGCAAGGCAGCCAGGAGATTGCAGAGTCTAAGAACGCACCTCCCCTCGGTCCTTGAATCCACTGGTCTGCAAACCTGGTCAGGTAGTGGCAGAGAATGCAATGGCAGAGCCATCTCTTGCAAACTAAGAACTCCTTTCTCAGAAACTGTGACATTTCTGTTAGGAGCCCTCCTGTCGTTCATACCAGTCAAGCTGTCAGATTAAAACTGAGTGACCATTTCTTCATTTTCCAGTCCATATTCATTTGTTACTTTATGGATTCATTTTACCCAGGAGCATTCTTTGCCAGTGAACAAATTGCGGGGGCAGGGAGAGAACAGCAAAGATTTAATAATAATAAACAGAACATTTTACATTGAGCTAATTCTTCCCATTGACTTTTTTTTTTTTTTTTTTTGGATGTTTTGAGAAAGATGGCCAATTTTCCACCACCTGCTTTGTCCCATTCAGCTCTCTAGCATCCGAGAAACTCTGCTCCATCCTTGGGCCTGATTCCTTGCCAATCCCAGCATCCTCTTCACCTAACCACCATTTCCCCCAAAATAAAGCTCCAAAGAGAAAAGGGAATGAGGTCATTCCACGTTTTTCTGGTAATGAATGCAATGGCCATCAGGGTGACTGTGAGCTCCACTGTGTGAGTTCTTGGGTGACTTTTGTCCTTTAATCTCCCAGCACCCCTAAGAGGTCAATGCTGTTGGGTATCCCTGTGTTCCAGATGAGGAAACAACAGAGGGGCAATCCCAGCCCAGGGGCATGTGGCCAGGAAGACTACAGTTAGAACCCAGGCCCCTCTGTCACCAAAGGGCAGATTTGGGGCCCTGTGCACTGTAGGGCCGTTGAAAATGCAAGTTGACCAATACCATGGGCCCTGGGGCTCTGCTGTTGGGGACTGGGGTGGGGGGGGGGGGGGTTGGGGGGGGTAGATAACACCCATCCCCTCCCCTCATCCCAGCCTGCAGCCCTTCATTCCTGACAACTGCTGAGACTCCTGGCTGGTATCTCTTAGATTAGCCCCCAGCTATTTTTATTCTGCCCTTGTTTAGGGAAGAAACACAGGTTGGGCAAACCCTCAGGCAGGGCCCCAGGGGAGACCACCATTAGTCAAGGAAGAAAAGGAAGCTTATTTTACATTTTAACTATCTTTTTTTTTTAACTATCTTTTTTTCCTTAGAAAAATATCCAAATTGGATCACCCTGCCAAATTGCCTCCAGCAGAGCCTTCTGACCTCCTAAATTCACTAACACAATGTATCTGCCTTCCTTCAGAACAATATTGACCGTTGAATGAAGTCTCATCTCTTGGGCTGGTGGCAAGAGGTGTGAAGCAGATGGGCCTGGTGAAGGGAAAAGGAAGCCTGGGAGGGGAAATGAGGTGTGTCAGGGAAGACAGGGAAGCTGGAGAAGAGCCAGGCCGTGCCTAGGAGGGAGAGGTCCCTCCTGAAGGGGAGTCTCAGAGACAGAGACATGTGAATGGAAATGCTAGAAGGTTGGAGATGATAGAGATCTGGAGCTCACCTGAGAGTCTGTCATGGAGATAGAACTTTGAAATTATTGATAGTTATTCTCTAGATGATTGTTAAACTGGGCGGGGGGGGGGGGGGGGATAAGGATGACCTTGCCTGTGAGGGAATACATAGAAGGAGAAGAGGGAAGAAGCTCTGGTAAGCCAGCACTTAAGGCTGAAGAGAAGATGAAGAAAGAAGAGTGAGCAGGAGTTGCCAGAGAACAAGAGGAAAACCTAGAGTGTGGTATCACAGAAACAGGTTTCTGGGAGGAACAATGCCCACCATGGTCAACAACTGCTAAGGATGAGGTAGGTGGGGCAGACATCCTTCAGATGAACAGCCTGGAGGTAACTGATGACCCCAGGGAGGCTTGTTTATGAGAGAGTGGGACCGTCGCAGCAATAAGACTTAAGTGGGCCGGGAAGTGGGTGATGAGGACACAGACCGTGTCACAGAAGTTGAGCAGTAAAGGGGAGAAGACAGAGCAGGGCTCAAGGGGGAAGGCACAACCTTCCCCGTCCTGTCACAGAGGAATGCTCCCTCCCTCCACAGGTCCCCTACGGCAGCCAGTGCACAGGCACCACTGTCATTCTGTGCTGTCCTAAAAGGCAAGGGGGAACTGCATTTATGTGCAGTCCTCAGGGATCTCGCACACAGCCGGAACTCAACAAACAGTAGATGCTTTTGATGATGAGAGTGACGATGACAACGATGAAGACAAGGATGAAAAACACAGACTCTTGTAGATCAGAAAGTCTCCTATTTGGGGGATTTTTAAAAGAACAGACTCCCTAAAAAGTCTCACTGGTAACCGTGGCTCTGTCTCTGGGCATTCCTCCTTAGTCTCATGTGCTGGCTCCTCTTTTTTGTCGTGAGTTCTTCTTTATCTATACTCAAATCTCTGGGCGAGCTCATCCAACCTCATGGCTTTAAATCCCATCTATGTGCCCTCTTTCAAATTTATACCATGAGCCCTGACTGCTCTCCCAAACCCCAGACTCACACATAACCACCTGTGTACCTGGCATCTTGACTAGGCGGTCTAATTAGACATCTCAAGTCCAACATGGCCAAAACCCAACTCCTGATCTTTTCCTCCTTGTTACGTAGGCCAAGAATTTCATAGTTTTGGAGTGCCTGGCTGGTTCACTTGGTAGAGCATGCGGCTCTTGATCTCAGTGGTTGTGAGTTCAAGCCCCATGTTGGGTGTACAGATTACTTAAAAATAAAAGGACATTTTAAAAAAAGGAATTTCCTAGTTTTGGCTCTCATTCCTTCAAGAATGAGACCCTTCAAGAAACCTTATCTTATTGGTTCTATCTTCAAAATATATCCAGAATATGACTACTTCTCACCACCTCTACTGCTCAGCCAGGTATAAGCCACCATCAATCTGCTACCTGGACACCTGCAATGGTCCTCCCAACTGGCCACCCTGCTCTGTACTTGTCTTGTTCACTTTGTTATCAACACGTGGGTCATATCAAGTCACTCCTCTGCTCCAGTGGCTCCCCATGTTCCTCAAAGTACAAGCTCAATCATTCCAATGACCTATAAGGCTTCGCATGATTTTGTTCCCACTGATGTCCTGTGCTACTTCTCTACTGCTCCTCACACTCTGCTCTAACCACACTAGCTTCCTTGCTATTCCCCCATCAGTCATGCTCCAGTGCATGCATGGATGCATTTCCGATGTACGGGTTTTTTCCCCACACCAACAATCAGTTCTAGCTGGGTGTCCTATAATTCAACTCAATTCGGACACTACCCACATGGTCATCAGATCCCACAGGTTAAAGGCTCAATCCCACAAAACTGCGACCCCACCCCTCACCCCCATTTCAGCTGCCCATCACAAGTCTAGATTGTCACAGGGGCTTCTGACTAGCAGGCCACAGATGGGAGATTCCCATGAGCACCTCCTCCTCAGGTTTGATTAATTCGCTAGAGAGGTTCACAGAAATGAAGGAAACATTTTACTTACTAGATTGCCAATTTATTACAAGAGGATATAATTCAGGGACAGATGAAAGAGATGCCAGGGAAAGGCATGAGGAAAGAACACAGAGCTTCCGTGCCCTCTCCAAGTGCACCACCCTCCCTCAATCTCCACGTGCTCACCAACCCAGATCTCTGAATCCAGTCCTTCTGGTTTTTTGTTTTAAAGATTTTATTTACTTATTTGATAGAGAGAGACACAGCGAGAGAGGCAACACAAGTAGGGGGAGTGGGAGAGGGAGAAGCAGGCTTCCCGCCGAGCAGGGAGCCCAATGTGGGGCTCGATCCCAGGACCCTGGGATCATGACCTGAGCTGAAGGCAGACGCTTAACGACTGAGCCACCCAGGCGCCCCTCCTTTTGGGTTCCGTGGAGGCTTCATTACACAGGCATGACTGATTAAATCACTGGCCACTCGTGACAGAACTCAATCTCCAGCCCCCTCCCCTCCTCTGAGGCCCACTGGCAACCAGCCCCATCCTTAGTGCTTTCCAAAAGTTGCCTCATGAAGATAACAAAAGAAACCTTTATCACTCTCATTGTAGGAAAGTCCAAGGGCTTTAGCAGCTCTGTGCCAGGACCGGGGACACCAAATATATATTTCTGACGATAAATCACAGTATCGCAGATGCTCCCACTGTAGGCCTTTGCACTAGCTCTAGCTGGCCTGTGTGGAACCCTCCTCCCTCAGCAGTCCACATGGCTATGGTGTCTCCATCCTCAACAGGCCTTTGCTCAAATCTTATCTCCTCAATGAGGCCAGCTCTGACCACCCTACTTAATACCGCAAACCTATCCCCTCACCTATATTCCAGATCTCCATTAGCCAGCTTCACTTTTCCCTAAGATGCTTATTTTCCTAACAGAATGAATGACTTATTTAGTATCTTAATTGTTTATCATCTGGCCACCCTCCGCCACATATAAGTTCCATGACAACAGGGAATCTTTGTTTCGTTCACTGAGTGTACCTAACACAGTGCCTGGTACAAAGTAGGTCCTCAGTAAATACTTGAATGAACGACCTCTTGACAGATGCTCTGTCCTTTTAGCTCCTTGACCTTCATCTAAGCAAAATGTAGAATACAAGTTTACGTTACTGTTAACAGTGAGAATTAAAACCATTTATGAAACATCTCCCAAAAACTATATAGGTGGACTTTGTACATTTGTATGGCTTTTTTTTTAAAGTCTGGTATCTGGAAAAAAAAAAAAAAAATCCATAAGAACATTCCATGTGGACTGATGGAGAGTCCTAAACACAGCAAGATCATAGAACAAATGTGAACACTGCCCCCTCACGGATGAATATGGCGCTGGCTGCTTCTGCCCAGCCAGCCCACCTGGGGATCATTTTGAATCCCGGTGGCTGGCTGACTGGGGCTGCAAGATATAATGCTATTGATGACACTTCAAATTCAACCTATTTGCAGAAGGAAACAAGTTAAAGAAGAATAAAGTCAAAGGGAGATTTTTTTAAGGAGTACAGAGCCCACACATTCCCATATTGTAAGGAGGATGTTGACAATTAGTGGGAAGTAGTAAAGAAAAATGTTAAGACAAGAAAATCCTAAATTGATAACATCCATCTGCTGCACTTACAGCTGGAATCTGAGTGGGAATTTCCCATCTGTGCTTTATTCTCAGCTTTAACTTGACTATAAATAAGACACATGCATACACATTTTGCACTGAGTGTCTTCTCAGTCCAGAAATTGTTTAAGAATGATATATATATATGGAAGTGTGTGTGTACAAATACACACACACACACTTCAACTTAGAACCTGTTCATTAAACTACTCAGTCTGAGGTGTGCAGCCAATCTCTTACACACTTGGTCCCACGACAATCCGGACTTTGTAACTGAAGCCGTAACTGTTCACACCCTCCCTCTGCTCAAGCTGATCTAACAGAACTTCCGACGCCCAGGCCAGCTTTCATTAAAGCCTGTTCGCTGCAGGAAACCTCAGGGCCCAGAGTCCTGGAGGGGGCCCCATTTGGGAAGCCCACTGTCCAGTCAGACAGAAGCTGCACTTGTTACTGTACATTCTTGTTTGATTCTCATATTGACTCTACAAATGACTATATGGACTATCACCCCCACTTTACAGGTGGGGAAACTGAGGCTCAGTGACAAAAGGTAACTTGCCCATGGTCACATGGTCCCTTAGTAGTAGAGCCAAGGCTCAAAACCAAGGTTCAAAGTCCATGTTCTTTCCACTTTCCCCTCTGCCTCCACATTACACCTCCCAGGGCCTCTGGGGCTATAAATAGTGGGGAGGCTGGGATTTCATGAGGCCAGCCAGGC
This sequence comes from Mirounga leonina, assembly GCF_011800145.1. NCBI lineage: Eukaryota > Metazoa > Chordata > Mammalia > Carnivora > Phocidae > Mirounga > Mirounga leonina. The sequence goes on along the minus strand of NW_023270231.1, from coordinate 17,085,867 downwards.
CTACAGCACAAGGAGATACTAACATCTCCCAGCCTGAGCCCCAGTATCCCCCAGGCCTCAACAGAACTCAGGCCCAGACAGGCCTCAGCTTATCACTAGGCTCGCTCTCATGGTTATATTTAGCTCTGGACCTCAAAGAGAAAGATGTGGGCCAGCCCCCAAGACACGGCACACCCCCAGGCCAGGCCCACCACTGTACATAGAAAGAGAAGGATGTCTGCCTGAGCCTTTTCAGATGTGGTGTCAGCCACCTCCCGTGGGGGCTTTTTGTAACTTGCTTTATTAGAGCCTATGAGATCTTGTTCTTCTTGCTCCCTGAGGGAGGAACCACAGCTGCTTTACCAAGTATTTGTAACGGTCAGCAACGTCTATAAGACATTGCATGTGGCTGTTGCTTAATAATCCTTTGTTGAATGAACAAATAAATGATCTAAGTTGATGTTCTAGAAATCTGGACATCAAAAACAGGTCACAAATTCCCAGAAGGATACCTTATAAATCCACATGCATTTCATTCTATTAAATAGAGTCAAGTTTATTCAAGGAATGGGCCTGAGTTTTCCTTATCCTTCTTCTCCCCACTTCTCTCTTCCTTCCACCAGATCTGGCATTAAGGCTATAGCAGGAGAAGGGGAGAGAGGAGGATCCAATCCTGAAGGCTGGCCTCTGCATGCCCCATGTGACAGCCACACGCACTGTGTGATGGCTCCTGGAGTCCCTGTGTCCTGCAGGTATCCTGATGACAGGCCTCCCCTTGCTCTACTCGCCCTTTATAGGCCAACCAGCTGCCTACAGAAAGCTGGGGGGCTGGGTCTGCAAACCACCTGCTGAGCAAGTGGAACAGGCTGCAGAGGTGTGCACTGGTTTGGCAGCCGGGGCCAGACCTCAGGAGCATGGACAGATCCTGACACGAGCTTAAAGGGCAAAAGCTGGTAATTCCAGATCTTACAAAAATGGAAAGAGCCGCTTTTTTACAATATAGAGGACCGTAGCAAGGAAAAGGGCCAGGGCAAGGAAAATGAGAAGCTTGTCCGTCAGCTCTCGGCGATTATATTTTGTGATAAGCTTCCGTCCCAACTGGATGGTCCCTGACATGGACTTAAACTCTTCATTTGCATCCAGGATAGTCCGGGAAGAATTGGCTGAAACAAAAGAGGGAGGGAGCCTGACTCAGAGACTGTAGAGCACCAAATCCAAAGACTTTGCTCTGCTGGCTGGGTTACCAGCAAATAACACTGCACTTTGCAGCAAGTTCCCCTCGGCCATAAGCAAAGATGTGAGCAGAGACAACCAGAGGAGCAATGAACAAGGATATTATAAGGACAGTACCTCCCTAGGTCCTATTCAGCTCAGAGTGATGTGGTTTGTTTATATACAATGTCACAGGGCCACAACTAGGCATTCTCCAATGTGAATATCACCAGGGAAAAAAGAATAGAGTTCCTTTACTGACCATCGATCTCAGTTTTCCAAAGCAGGCAAGTGCTGGTGAGAAGAACTACCAGCCCCAAAACGAACCCGGGTGATTATGACCAGGCACTATGAGGTCTTTTGGGGGGCAGAAGCTAGGAGTTACCAAGACTTTCCACCTGAGGTGCACCCTGCCCGGACCCCTGAGAGTCAGATCTGCTCTTGGTGGGATCCTAACAAGTTGGGCTGGCCCTGCCACCAGCCCCCACACACGTCAGTTCTTCAGTCCTGGGACACTGCTGTAGCTTTAAAGATGTCACACCTTGCTCTGACCACTGTATGAACTCTAAGGGGAGGTACCTGTGCCTAGGAGTACTGTACTTCTGAGTATGGGTATTTGAGCCTGACACTTGGGTAAGAAGGTCTGCCTGGCAAGATTCTCCTCCAAAGCCTAACATCATCAGAACATTCAAAGAATAAAATGTGCTGTTAAGTGGAAAAGTGAGGTGTGAAAGAGCGTATGTGAAAATTCCCATTTATGTAAAAGAGAGGGGGATAAAGAATATTTAATTTGCTTGTGCTATACGTGCTTGAAGGAGCTCAGGAGGATATAAAAGAAACTGGTAACAGTGGTTGCCCTTGGGGAGTAGACCTGATGGCCAGAGGTCAGAGGGAGGTCAGAAGAGAGAGCTATCTTTTTACATCTCTCCTGTACTATCCAATATGGCAGCCCCTAGACACAGGTGGCACTTGAGCATGCATATGCGGCTAAACCAAACTGAGATGTCCCTAGGTGTAAAATACACACATGATTTCCAAGACTTAGTATGAGAAAAAGGAAGGTAAAATATCTCAATAGTTTTTGATATTACATATTGAAATGGAAATATTTTATATGTATTGGGTTAAACAGATTCACAGGTTTCTTTTTACCTTTTTTAATGTGCCTACTAGAAAATTTAAAGTTAAATATGTGGCTCACATTCTATTTTTATTGGACAATGCAGGCCTAAAGGTTTTTTTCTTAACCATGTAATGCATATTACTTTTTCCTAAAATTAAAAGTCAATAAGTAAGTAAAAGAAATTACCAGAGGAAACAGAGCAGCATTTATATAAAGACAGATGAAGGGGAAAAATAAACACTCAGACAACAAAAATCCCTCTATTGGCCCTTTCTCCATGCCTACCTCCACCCCAAAAACCTAAGTAAGAGTCAGTTCAAAAAAATCTAACAGGCCTTTCTTTTTAAACTTCATGTGATAGAGAATTTTAAAGCATCACCAAAGTAGACAGAATAGTATCATGAAATGCCCTATGCCCATCACCCATACCCAAGAACCACCAATTCCCTGGCGCTCCTGTTCCCATACTACCCCACCCAATTCCAGCAAATTCCAGACATTATATCCCTTATATGCTTTTTTTTTAAAAAATTGTAGCCCTATTAGGCTCTTAAGTCAAGCTGAACTTGTGAGCTCTAAGGAAAGGATTAAGAATTGCATTCTTCTTTCTTCAATAGTTTTCTCTAATGGGCCCTAAGAACAGCCCTCAACACCCCAGAAGCCATCAGCATCTGTGCACCCTCCTCACCACTTAACGATCTCATCTGTTTCTGATGTGTGTATAAACTGTGTGTGGGGGGAGGCGTCCTGTCACCTGCATCAAAGCAGAAAAGCCCTCCACTCAAAGGCCAGGTGGCTTCCTACTTTGCACACTCTCCCAGGTCTCTCCCAAGGCTTGAGCCCCGCCCCCAGCACGCATGTAGCGGACGTGACTGGCTGGTTCTGAGCCTAAATGCCCAGATAAGTTTCAAACACAGGGATTGACCTTGGGGACAAGTTGCTTGCTTTGCTTTTCCCTCCTCCTGTTTGAATAGTGCACTGAAAAAAAAGTGGCTCAAAATTATGCATACTTTTTAAGAGTGATAATAGTATTGTGGTTTGGTTTTGTTTTTTGTTTCAAGAGTCTCTTATCTTTTAGAGAGACATATTGAGATATTTTTAGATGATGTCTGTGATTTGCTTTGAAATAATCCAGATGGAGGCCCAGGAAGGGTGGAGCTGAAACGAGACTGGCCATGAGCTGACAAGTGCATACCACACTCTCTGCTTTAGTCTCTGTGAAATCTTCCAAAACTGTCTCAAACAGTAAACTCTCTCTTTGTTTTCCTATACAAAGGACTCCGAAGAGGGCCAATTCTCTTCTACATTACAAGGGAGACACCATGGGAAAGCTGCTAGAGAAACCAGATGCTCAAGTGGCTTCTTTTGTGGCCTCTGATGGTATCTTTTAAAAGGAGCTCATGTAAAAATAACACTGGAGAGTATAATCGTAAGCTGAGGCCCTAGCAGACCAACCAGCAGCCAATATACTAAACATCTCCTCAAGCAATGATTCCCCAACCTGCCTGGCCACATGGGTCCACAGAACTCCAGAGAAGAAAACAGACTGCCAGGCCCCTCCCCCAGCCCTACTGGCACCCACTCTCCAGGAGAAGGCCTGGGGATCTCTACTTTTCACAGGAGACCCTGGGAGTGCTTCTGCTGGGGAAACATTTTGACAGGGGTGTGTAGATCTTCTTAGTACAACAATAAAAACCAAAAAGAGAAGTAAGAGCGACACATCCCACTCTAGGCAACACCACACTGTCGAAGAATTGAGGAGCCACACAAGTCAGTAAGCTTGGAGATGAGGGTAGGGAGAGGGGGCAAAGGTGGAAGAGCCTGGTGGCAGGTGCCAGGGCAAGGGCTCTGGGGCTGGTGTCTCTGGGAGAAGCTTCTAACTCCAGGTCCGGCTTTACCTAGAGTCTGCATGGCTTCCTCGCTCTGCTGGACCTGCTGGGACATCATCCTGCTGATCCCCATGAGGCTCTCCGTGATGGCACTGGACGTCTGGGCCAGGCTCTCTTTGGTGGTTTTCCTAAAAGTCCAGAGTGGGAGGAGGCATGTCAACAAAAGCCTGGCTGCAAGAAAATCCCATCTTCAAATGAGATCCCATTTTTTTAATCTATCAAAATAAAATCTATTTAAATATCAATGATCATAGTCAACACCAGCAAGGGTATGCTGACACCACACTCCTGAAGACTCCTAGTAGGAACGCAAACTGCTGCTACTTTCTGTAAAGCAATTTGGCAATACGTATTAGGAGCCTTAGAAACATTTAGGCCTTTGGCCCAATAATCTCATCCCTGGGAAACTCTCCAAAGGAAATATCCAAAATGTGGACAAAGTCTTATGTCCTAAGATGTGGCCTTGTGTATTATTTACGGTACGGACAAACTAGAAATGTAAACACCCACAAACAGGGGATTAGCTAATACAGGGGAATACTATGTACTCTTAAACCTTTGTTTAAAGAGTTTCTAAAGCAACAAGCAAGTATTTGTGCTATAATGCTATGTGAAGAATAGCAGGGCGCTAAGTTTTATATACAGTATGATTCAGACTTCGTGAAAAAAAATGGTGGGAGGAGGCAATGTATCCAAATGTGTACAACACAATGACAGTATGGTTTCATTTTGTCATTAATATTTTTCTTTATTTTACCAATTTATTACAAGTAAGCATGTATTTTCTTTCACACTTTAAAAAATATTACCTATATAATAAAATTAAGTACCAGTTTTACATTGAAAACAAGAAGGGGTTCCTTACGTGGGTTTTGCACCTTGCCAATTGCTATCTGTTCTAACATCAGGGCCCAGAAAGACAAAAAGACAGATACCTTTGCCTTAAGAGGTCTCCTCCCTGGAGAAGTTCTGCTTTCTCTAGATTGTCGATAGCAATTTTGCAAGTGAGATTAGCCTTCCTCCATGAGGTCTGATTGCTGGAATCAAAAGGGTCTTGCATGAGTTTCTGTCAGATCAAGTCACAGCAGTTCTTCCTTCTGGCACGGGAGTGATGGGGAAGGCCACCCAGGAGTGGCCCACAGTGTCCATCTCCACCACCCGCCATTTCCACCTCTTGGTTGCCCCAGCAACTGTTCCAGCTCAGGCCACAACACCTCTGGTCTGGACCCTGGAGGCTGCCTCTGGGACGTTCTCCTACTGCCCTACTGCCTGTAGCTGTCCCTCTCCCTCCAGGGCAGCCAGAGGGAGCAGTCTGGCCACAGCACTTCTGTGCTGACAGCCCGCAACGGCTTCAGACTTCAAACTCGCTGTGGGCGCACAAGGCCCTGTTCTGTCAAGTTATCTCTAACATTTTCCTGCTCTTTGCCTTGTGTACTGGTTGGTTCCATTTCCTGAGAACCATGTCTTACTCATTTCTGGATCACCAGTACCTAGAACAACAGTTTCTGGCCCATTAGCCAATCAATAGGTATTATGAGAAGTAGAAAAATCATAGAAAGGCAGTTTTCCTCAATATTTCTTTTCTTTTTAAAGTTTTATTTAAGTTTTTTGTTTGTTTTTTTTGAGAGCACGCCTGAGAGTGAGAGAGCAGGGGGAGAGGCAGAGGGAGAGAGAGAAAAAAATCTCAAGCAGGCTCCATGCTCAGTGCAGAGCCTGACACAGGGCTTGATCCCAGGACCCTGGGATCATGACCTGAGCCAAAATCAAGATTTGGACGCTCAACCGACTGAGCCAACCAGGCGCCCCTAGGTTTTTATTTAAATTCCAGTCGGATAACATACAGTGTAATATTAGTTTCAGGTGTACAATATAGTGATTCAGCACTTTGGTTTTGCTCAATATTTCTTTAAGATTTGCTGTTCTTTACACACCCAGAACAATCATGAACAAGATAAACACAATGTATTAGCGGGGCCCAGTTTGATGTGATTTATTTACATTCTTTGCCCGATCTCCCTTATGAGAGACACCTCAAATTTGGTGAACAGCTCCCTGGGGTTCGCAGTGCAGCTTTTGTCGATGGACTATACAAATGTTAGGGCGCCTGGGTGGTTCAGATGGTTAAGCGTCTGCCTTTGGCTCAGGTCATGATCCCAGGGTCCTGGGATCGAGTCCCGCATCGGGCTCCCTGCTCAGTGCAGAGCCTGCTTCTCCTTCTCCCTCTGCCATTCCCTCTGCTTGTGCTCTTCTATCTCTCTGTCAAATAAATAAATAAAATCTTAAAAAAAAAAAAACCAAAAAAACAAAAACAAATGTTAATTGGGCCCCTCAGAGAAGCAAACTCAAGCACTAGAACTCTTAGGCAGCTGGTTCACATCAACTGTGCTAACCCCTGAGGTATTTACGAAGTCAAACACAGGGCACGTGAACTGATAGGGTGTTTTTCTAAGAGCACCTCTGTGCTGCCACCGGAACAGCATCTACTATGCCACTTCGCACCTGATATTTAAAAAGAATCAACTACATTTTCGAACTATTAGCAAGGGGGTTCTGCTGGGCCTTGTGACACAGAGATAAGTGAGCCACAGTGGCTGTCCTCAAGGGGCTCACATTTATTGGGGAGAAAGACAAGCAAACAAATATTTGCTGAACGGTGTGATAAGCACGATAACCCAGGCAAGCACAACCAGCTTTCACACACAACTGCCGAAGTATTCATTTATTGTTTTCTCTCTCTCCCCTGTAACTCCACATCATGAATGACCATTCTCAACTTTAAACCCATGCTCAGCCCATCTTATCTGGTGTAACTTACTATACTTTATACAAGGGGTCCTCCTGACTCAGTGTTCATAATCTGAGTATCCTTGGTGGCCGAGGGAAGCAAACGCCATCACGACACAAAATATTATGACTGAGCCACGCACTTTAACACTGGTCACCACTCACACATCCCTCCCTACTTACACTAACTAGCCCCCACCATGCCCACATCTTTGTCAGTCTCCTCCTGTAGCTGGGTGTTATAAACACAGCTGCTGTCAGCAAGGATGACGCTGGAGAATTATTCAAATCAGAAGCAAAACCACAGACAAAAACAGGTGTGGCAGAATTAGAGCAATTAACAAGGACGAAGGGAACACCCAGGAGGATGATGATTAGCACGGGCTTCAAAAGAGAATGACCTGGCTACCAGAGGATTGGGAGAATTGATGGAGCCCTCAAATATTTTTGCCACGACAAACTTCTTTATGACTATGATACAAAAGCCAAATGTGAAGGGACAGGTACTGTTTCATGCCATCAGACAATTTTGTTGGCAAGTCCCCCAACTCAATACCCAGAAATAGCACATACTTCAATTATATAATCAAAGGTTAGCACACAGCTACAACGATAACCACCATTTTCTTTAACGTAACATAACCTTATTTACATTTGGGGGGGTTTTATTTTTTAAGATAAAGTCCCATTCAAAGCTTTCTAAATTTTGGTCCATCTTAAGTAGGACTTTCTCTGGTAACAGTTATGCTTAAAGAAAAAGGACCCTGTATTATAAAAGCAACCATTTTTTGGTTTTGTCTTAAAAATATAAAATACAGCATAATGGTAAATATGCTTTTGCAAACTATACACAATTTGACCTACCAACAACCCCTGCTGGCCCCTGCTTTGAGAACTACTGATCTAGAGAGGACATTCAGTCTGTGTATAAATGACACAATTAAATCATTAAGCCAGGTTTGTTAAGCAAACCCTTGTACAAGCCTCCCAGGGAGCAAGTGACCCAGCACAGGCCTCACCTACCTGAGCATCTGCTTTTTGTGATTCTCCACTTCCTGGAGCAGAGCTTGCTTCTCCGACTCTCTGTCTTGCTCTTTAGCTGACTGCTCAAGCTCCTTTGGGGGAAAAGAGCGCTATATTAAAATGATTTTAAAAGCCAATATAAAAACCAAAGAGCACTTCTCTTCTAGGCAGGTTATACAATAGCACTTGAAAACCCTCCTAAAAGAGAACACTTAGGAATGCCAGGTATCAGAAAACAAACATCCTTATAAATATATAACTGACTTGCAAGAAAGTAGAGATAATCCCCAGGGCCCCAAGGAGAGAAGGGAACTAAGAGACAGAGCAGTCAACCTGTGAGTGATGCATGGCTGCCCTGGAATGGGAGATTCACTCCTATAATCTAGGGCACGCCTGGAATGAAAGGGAATAAAAAATTACTCAAGAGGAGCCCCCTGGTCCCACTTGGAGATATCATGGAAATATCAAACTGCTACACGTCTAAATGCTCACTCTCAATCCCGGTACCTATTTCATTATTGACTGGTAGCAAACAATTTGAAGGTTTCACTGTGTGCCCATATTTTTTTTTTTTAAAGATTTTATTTATTTGACAGAGAGAGATAGTGAGAGCAGGAACACAAGCAGGGTGAGTGGGAGAGGGAGAAGCAGGCTTCCCGCTGAGCAGGGAACCCAATGAGGGGCTCGATCCCAGGACCCTGGGATCATGACCTGAGCCAAAGGCAGACGCTTAACGACTGAGCCACCCAGGTGCCCCACTATGTGCCCATATTTATAAACATACATTCATATATATATATATATGAAAGTAATAGCCTTTCAAAAATAAAAAATTAAATGATTAAATCAGTGCTAGAGATGGAGGCAAAAAGATCAGCTAGGTTCAGTGACATTGTTAAAATTCTAAAGTGAATTTTTATGACAAAAGCTGCTTATTTTCACAACTGCCTTGAAAATCCCTTAGGAAGGCAACACACAGGACCCAGACATACTATTTCCGAATAGCCAGTTTTTCTTCCAGCTTTGGAAACAGACTGTCTTCTGTTAAACAACAAGGTTGTTGGCTGGCATCTGGGGCCACATCACAGGAAAAGCACAGGTCTTTAAATCCCAGGACCACAAGCAGTGAGACCGGGTGCCCCCAGACCCACTCAGGGATGGGCAGATCCACGCACCCATCTTATTCTCACTAGGGCACAGCAGCAGAAACAGGCTATGCAAATGGATACTTCTCACTCCGGTGGTTTTTGAGAGAGCACATACACCTTAGTTGGATTCAGGAGTGCTATATGTGCATATGAAGTGATTGGAGACCTCAGAAACAGGGAGGAAGACGCTAGGCAAAGCAGAGCATGAAAAAAACCCCAGGAGACACTGACAATACATTCAAAAGTTCCTTACTTTTACCTTGAGAGCATGGTAGTACAGTTACCCTCACTGTCCAAACGTTTACTAAACAAAACAAAACAAAACAAAAAAACCTGGACAGCTCTCAAGCGGAGGTTACTCCCAAGACGGAGCCTCCTCATTGTTACCCAATCTCCCCACACCTCAGCTCTGCAGCTACTCACCTGTATCCTGTGCCGCAACTGCTGAAACTTCTCTTTCACTTTAGTATTCAGTTCAGTAAGTGCACTTAATGGTCCTGAACAATCTCGAATATCCTAGGAGACATCGAAGAGGTGAGAGGGCCTTTCTCGAGGCAATGAAATGAAATGATACCATCTGTACAATGACAGAATTGGCTTAGACCACAACTAAGGCTGGCCTACTGACTATAATTCATCCTGATCTTTGCGGCTTACCTCTGCAACACAAGCAAAAACATTATCATTTACATTTCTCTCATACCTCTTTAATTTTGAGCATGTAATATAAAAGCATAAAAAGAAACACAACTGTCTTGACTTACTAGTTCCTAAAGTTTAACAAAACGCCACCTGGTCGGTATAAAAAGGCTTAAAGCAGCTTGTATGTCCAACAAGAATGGACATCCAAAAGTGATACTTTAACTTTAGATCTTTCCAACTTGCAAACTCAATTGCTGGCATCATAGGAAAAGGACAAGGTTAACTTCAATCTGATTTTACAAACCATCTGTTATAAATCACACTGTTTATAGACATGTCCAAGAGTCAATTTAGAATTTGTTTCTGGACATTCAAAATGACTGGGGTCAGGTTTTAGAGCAGGCCCTAGAGCCAGAGTATGTGGATTCAAATTCTGGCTGTAGCAATTTATTGACTGTGTAACAAAAAGTCACTTGAGTTCTCTGTGTCTCAGTTTCCTCATCACACTGCCTACCACATAGACCATATATGTATGGAAAGCATGTTGCAGAGGGGTTGGAACACAGTAAGAGTGCAGTAAATCTAGATATAATCAATCTTTCTCATTAGCAGCCATGAGAACCCAAATATGAGAGAGTACAAAAGGGGACTTAAGCAACTTAGATTATGTAAACAGGCAATTTTATTTGTATGAATCCTATATTTGTTTTTCTAGACTCATCCCAGAAGTTTTGCAATGTGTATGGAGAAGAAGTGAAGTTGAAGAAGTCTCAATGCTTGCATCAAGTTTCCTCACTTGTTCTCTGGCTTACTCGCTAAATCACACCCCCTTGCACCACGATAAGGCACTACTTTGGTTTATTCTGCATCTGCTTTCTATGGGAAGTCCTACTTTCCTTCACTTTTTGCCACAGCTAGTTGCAAACTCTCAGTCTACATCTAATGTCTACTAACATTTGTTGGAAAGGGAAATGACTTGCCTAAAACCAAGGTTTAAAACTCCTAGTTTCTTTTTGCTAAATTCAAGGAACCATTTCTACACTCCTAACTCTTGCCTATGTCAATTGGTTATTGCTCTGCTGCCTTCTGCCCTTAAGTGGCTTAAGGCAAAGCATCTCAATTACCCCATCTGTTAAGCGAAGTTGTAGATACTCCTTAAGTCCCTCTCTAGGCGGACCTTCCCCGTCAGGTCGCAGTTTTGCCACCATCTGCCCTCTGATTCAGGCCTTGGCACTTTACCCGATTTCCTCACTTACAAAGTCACAACTACAGTCTAAGTTAAGTTCATTTCACCGGGTGCCTCCCGTGTCAGGCGGCCTTTGGTACCACGGGACACCGCACCCTGCCCAGCTGCCCAGGAGGGGGCGGGGCTAATGCCCCTCAGGGCGCCACCAAACGGTGGGGAGGGCGGTGTCAGAAGGCGGGGCCAACCAGGGTGACAGGTATGTTGTGTGGCGGTCCCAGTCGATAAGTGTGCCCGGGAGGGGCCAATGGGGGCCACAAAGGGGCAGCCTGGTCAGGGACCGGGGAACATGGGAGTGTCCAGAAGAGGGCAAGACGACAGCAAGTGGATGGAGGATCAGGGCCAACGGTCAAGGAAACGGGACCAAAGGGGGACCACAACGGGGTAGCCGGCCATGGGGCGGGACCAACGACCTCAGGGACTTGACCAAGTGGGGAAAGCTCGGGAGTGAGACCGCCAAGCTCACAGGAAGCCAGCGGAACCTGGGTTTAAGGCTGCTGGAGCCCGGCAGGGGTCCCGGGAATTAGTACCTGGATAAGCGCCTTCACCTCCAGGTCGAATTTGATAATCTCTTGGTTACAGATACGGACGTGGACATCTTGGGAGGCCGCCATGTTGAGGACGCAGGCTACGGGAAGCGGGGGTGCCCAAATTTAAGCGCGTTTCCGCGCGCGTTCCTTCCGCGCCCGGGCTTCCGACAGCGCCCTCTAGAGACCGGCCTGAGGCGAGCGAGGGGAGAGGCGGCAAGTCCTAGGGACTTCTCCTGAGAACTCGGCTGCACTCAGCCTCGCTTCTTGGTGTGGTCCTAAGAAAACGAAGAAGAGAGAGGGAGTATCAAGGGCGTTTTTGCAGTGGCTTCTCCCCATCTTCTATCTAAGAGCCATTCTAATGACTACATATTTTTTGCATAGAGGAAAAAAAAAGACTGGAAGGAAAGTATCAATTAGGATGTCTCTGGAAGGTGGAGTTAACAATTTTTTATATTTCTTTAAATTTTCTTATATTTTTCATTGTTGTACAGTGAATATAAACTGTGGAGCAAATGAAAAAATGAAAAATGTTATTACTACTTTTAATGTATGGAATTCAAGGCAGGTCTCTTAGAGCACCCCCTGTCAGTTCAACACATGGCCCAAGGGTTCTAAAATCGCAACTGATCAAGTCACCTCCCTGCCTACACCTCTTCTGTGGCTCCTGGAAGTTTCCTTTTGTGTACAGTTGGATTTATTAAATCTACCTCGCTGGAGTAGTTTTGATGGAAATAATTAAGAGCAGACCCTCAACAAATGGTGGCTCTTTTATTTTTATTATTAAATAGTCAAAGTTTCTTAGCTGGTCTTCAAGGCCATCAGCCACCTCACCCTGGATTCCTCAAGTTCTTTTTGGATCTGTAGCTTTGGAATATGCTGTTCCCTTTTCTTATATGCTTCCCCCCTCTTGCTCCCGCCCCATATACTTTTGTTCACATCAGCAAGCATAAATTATGAAGACCTGAATGCTTAGCTGTGTATCTCTTAACCCTTCAACCACACTTGAAATAGGCAATACCCCAGTTTTACAGATCAGTAGATGGACTAAGAGTAGATCAAAGTGAAACAAACCCAAACTGAACAACCCTGCCCCAAGGTTACCCAACTTGAAAGTGGCAGAGCCTTCACTGAAAGCCATGTCTTCCCTCAAAAACCAAATATGGCCCCTTGGGTAGTGTTGTACCCTTGGGGCTATGTAGCTTGCCCATCTGCGTTTCTCCAGTGCTCCACACACTGCCCCTTAAGGTGTTTATCATCCCACTGCACCTAATAGGGAGTGTACTGCAGGCTTGGGAGCCGACCCTGCTTGAAGCCTGCAGGACAACCCACTTCACACCTCTGTCCCTCAGAATCCTGAGGCTAACTGGTGGTAATCACAGGGTTGGCTGGAGGATTAAATGAGGTAGTACATGAAAAGCACCAAGCACAGTGCAGTAATGTGGCATGTGTTTAAGAACTCAATGGGCACTAGCTGCTAGAACATGACTGACATTTTCGGAGCACTTCCTACGTGCCCGGCACTTTGTACTAAGTTCTTAATGTGTGTCATCTAACTTGACTCTCACGACAACCCTATGAGGTAGAATTATCCACATTTTACACGTAAAGAAATAGGCACAGAGAGAATGACTTGTCCAGTGCAAACGGAAGGGCTAGTCAAAGGATATGTGCATTTTTAAAATTTAGGTACATACCACCAGATTGCTCTTCAGAGAGGTTATATGAATCTATACTCCTCCAGAAATGCGGTACAAATGCTTGCTTTCCCATGGCCTCGCCAACGTGCTGTGTTAACAAATACTAGGACTTTTGCCGATTTGATTAAGTGAAAAATGCCATCTTTTAATTTGCATTTCTCTTATCATGAATGAGATTGAGTGCTATTTGTATTTACTTGGCTCATTTCTCTATTAGGTGGTGGTTCTTTATCATACCAGTTTCCAGGAGCTCTTTATATATTAGGAGGATTAGCCCTTAGAGATGTGCTTTTTGCATAGGCTATAGAATTTCGACTTCCCTTATGATGGTTTTGGCCTTAAAAGTTTTTAATTTTTATTTTACATAGAATTTATCAATCTTCATTTATGACTCCTGGATTTGGGATCCAAGTTAGAAAACCCTCCCTACCCTCACCCCACAGGTTTTAAAGGAATTGCCCATATTTCTTCTGTTATTTGTTCATTTATACATTTTGAGATATATATTGGCTTATTGTATGAGATACAGAGCCAACTTTTCTTTCTCGAGTTTCCCAGTTGTTCCAATCCTGTTTTCTGAAGAATCCATCTTTTTTCCACTGGTTCTGGATGCTACATTTACCTTAATAAATTCTTATGTTTGAATCTATTTCTAGACCTTCCATTCTGTTCTATTGGTCTATTTATGCACCAAAATGACAGTTTTATAGTTTTATGTGTTTTCATGTGTTTGGATTAAATGCCTGATCTTTTTTTTCCCCCAGCATCTTCCAGCTATTATTTTTTTTCCCCTATGAACTTTGTTTGTTTTGTTTTTTTTAACAATGAGGGTATATTTTGAGAGAGCATTAATTTTTAATTTAATTTTGAGGACTGACAGCTTCACGTTGTTGGCTGCTTTGGTTCAAGAATTTGGGTCTTTCTTTCCATTTGTTCAAGTCTTCTTCTGTGTCCTTCATGTTATTTTAAAGTTTTCTTTATCTAGACCCTGTACATTTTAAGTTCATTCCTGGTGATGTTTTAAGACTAAAATCCTTTAAAGAAACTGACGTTTTTCAGGTCACTCAAAAGTTTTGGATCCTCAGATAGAAGCTCCCTATTTAGGACACATGACCTTGGGCCCCTTCTTGCTGGAAATTCCTATGTAACTGAGTCTCCATGCAGTCGTTCTGCAACAGTTGAAGAAGAAAACATCCCTCCAGCATGCTCCCTTCTAACAAAGAGACCCAATTCTAAGCCCTTAAGCTAGAGGCCATCTTTGAGGGATAGATGTACAATGCAGTGACCCACGCTCTCAATCACTGACTACTGCCAATGTTCTTTTGCTTCTATCACCTTTACCCACAGATCCTGAGATTAGCTTTTGGTTACTACATCTGCTAGTTTTTGACTTATTTATTTATTTATTTATTTAATTTATTTATTTATGACAGAGAGAGACACAGCGAGAGATGGAACACAAGCAGGGGGAGTGGGAGAGGGAGAAGCAGGCTTCCTGCTGAGCAGGGAGCCCGATGCTGGGTGCGATGCTGGGCTCTATCCCAGGACCCTGGGATCATGACCTGAGCCGAAGGCAGAGGCTTAACGACTGAGCCACCCAGGCGCCCCATAGTTTTTGGCTTTAGTTCTGTTTTTCAGATTCTAAGCCCATTATCTCCCTCCTACACAGATATCCATTCAAATATTGCCTGTGACCTGGCCTGGTCCTTTAGGAGTATGAATTGTCTCTGAGTGCAGGAGCAGACTGGAGTTTCAATTGGGGGTATCATATACGCTGGGTCTCAAGTGAGTCCCCTTATCTGAGTCTATTCTCTTTTGTAAAATGGACATGACCACCCACCTCACTGCACCACCGAGAGCTGAGTTACTTGAAAGGAAAGCACCTAGCAGGGGTTTAATGAATGCCAGCCACCCCTGCCTTCTAGACTTCCTAACACCCTTTTCTTATTCTAAACCTTTCAGCTGGGATATTAAAGCATTTCCCAACTTTATGGATTTCTGGCTAAAGAGTTCTCCTGGTTCTGAACCACTGTGGGTGAGGAGTGGCAACTGAATAACCCATTTAACTAGGTGCTACCCACAAAATGTTTCCTTTTTTTCAAAGATTTTGTTTATTTATTTGACAGAAAGAGCGAGAGAGCACAAGCAGGGGGAACAGTGGAGGCAGAGGGAGAAGCAGGTTCCCCGCCAACCAGGGAGCCCGATGCGGGGCTCGATCCCAGGACCCCAAGACCATGACCCAAGCCGAAGGCAGACGCTCAACCATCTGAGCCACCCAGGCTCACCCAGCTCCTTAAAAGTTCCCAGACCATGATGGAGGCTCCTGTGAGGGGTGGTTTGGATGGAGGTCAAGTCCATGAGAGGCTATCTCCACTTCAGCCCCAATGTCACTCAAATGAAGCAAAAAGAACTTCAAGAATCCTGGGATGTCATGAACACAAGCCTGTTGATTCTTCTCTAGCATACCCTACTGGATGTGGTACCTGTGTCCTTGCAAGTATCTCAGCAATAAGGTACCCAGAACCCTTGGCATGTGTAACAGCTCTTGTCTTATTCACATGCTGCCTCCCCTCAGCAAATTTTGAGTTCCTGGGTATCTCTACCTAGCACAGGTCTTGGCAAAATGTATGCTAAACAAATGTTTAGCATTTCAAGGCACACCCTGCTTCAACGGTGTTCACTCAGGTCCCCTGAAGCAAGACTCTCTGTATATGGGGACACCTGGGTGGCTCCGTTGGTTAAGCGTCTGCCTTCAGCTCAGGTCATGATCCCAGGGTCCTGGGCTCCCTGCTCAGCAGAGGACAGTGCTTCGCCCTCTGCCCCTCCCCCTGCTAGTGCTCTCTCTTGCTCTCAAATAAATAAAATCTTTAAAAAAAAGAAAAAGAAGAAGATTGTGTATACGCCCAGCCTATCTCAGAGACTTGCTTTGAATCATTAAACACATACAAATGTTTAAGTCAGGAGAGACTCAAAACCATTTATTTCCCTTGCTTAACCGAAGAATCAAAGAGGAAAAAATACGTGTAAACTAAACTGGGCTCCAAGCTATGAAGAATGCAAATGTTTTCATCAATAAGTAATTCTCCAGAATACTACATTTCACTAGAGTACTGAAAAATCAGCCCAAAGTGTCCAAAATGTTAGCTCTTTATGTCCTGCACCAAGAGGGGGGCAGCACAATTCACAGTTCACGGCTGTCTTTAGTCTGGAATTTCTTTGCAGGGGGTTATCTTGCAGAGGCGCAGACGGTTACCTTGGTAAGCAAAAGAAAAGCAACAGAGAGGGGGCGAAAACATGAGGCAAACAATTCAAAACCTTTTCATCTTTTTTTATTTTAAATTACAAAGGATGTTGCATACACTGATGAATCTGTATCTGACTAGAAGTGCTGAGGGGTTGGAAGGTGACAGAAAACAAAGGCAACATTTGAATTGCCTTTTCTTCTGAAAAGAAAAACTGCACAACTATTAACCAACATTTAATAGAATAATTTTTAAACAGCTCATGCGTCAACAAGATAAAATTCTTTCTAGACAAAAGACAAGACTGAATCCAATAAAAAGTTTCATAGCTCCAGTTGGGGTAATGGGGAAACAAAACTACAGAATATTTATGATAGCATTACAAACAGGATCCTACGCCACTATGCAAAAGAGGTTGCCACATCATATGAACAAATGCTCTGAATTCTTGCCCTTCCGCTCTTCTCTTGTGACTTCTTATGTGCGGTCAGCCCTAGTATCACTGTTAATCACAAATGCTAAGTTAGAGGACAAATCCTAGGGAAAGAAGGTAAAAAAAAGCAGGCAGTGGAATACAGTGTCATAAAAATGTGGTGGAAAGGCAGATACAGTACACACATACACATTTCTGTTATTTGGTTCCGAAAAAAACAAAGGGCGAAGGGCAAGACACAGTAATCAGTCCCGCTCCCATCCACCCAGAATTTAATTAACTACACCATTGTGTTTACATTGTTATGAAAGAGGCAAACCTAGTTCACCCAAACTTGGCACACTGAAATACCCAACTCTGATGTTCTTCTCTAGTCACCAAGTCTTCAATTCCAAAATACTATTTGGAAGTAGTTTTAAGGTTCTACTCCCTCACTACTACACCCTAACCTCTCTTTTCTAAAGAAAAATGGCAATTTGGCATAATTCAGTTCCTAGGTGTAATTTCTACAATTTTCGGTCAGTTTACTAAGCATGAGGATTATGCTTCAACACATAATCCCACTTGCCTATGGAAGTGTAAAACTGTCAGTAGTACATTTTCATCATCTTTCCCCAACATGCTTATTCCTTAAAACGAAACAACCATTCCTACAGTTGACATTCATTGTTACATCCCAATGTGTTTGAAATATTAAAAAAACATGGAGTCATCTTCTCATAATGCCCTTATTAAGATTACAAAGATTACAAAAGAATCCACAAGTATTACGGCACTGTGTGAGACTTATTTGTCATGATCCAAGGGAAGAACAAGACTGCAATTCTGTGCAAAGTTGTGGAAATGGCCTCAGTTCCATGGGAAATGGTATTCCACAATAGACTTCACTAGAAGGATAATTGAAACCTTTTACTTTAACACTGAAAGCATAATTCAACGCATTCTCAAAATTCAAGTTTCAAGATTTGGAGAGATGCTAACATTCTCTTACATAATTAATTAGAAAATACTTGAACAGAATTGTAGGAAGACTATATAAAGAAAGGGAACATAAGCTTTTGTTAATTCCTGCTGAAGGCAACTTGAATTTGTTTCTTAGAAAGTTAACTAAATCTTAGCAGCTAAAATATTTTTAAATGTATGGAATAAAGAAAAGCACATCCATTCTTGACATTTTGGTGAATAAACTAACAGCTTTATTAATGAAGGCAAACATCAGATAATTGTATGAATATTATATATAAAAAAAAGAAATCCAAACTAACAGCATTGTATTTCAAAAGTACTGTACTTCTGTTTCTTTTAAAGAGACTTGTCATCTGTTTTATAAAACAAACAAAACGAGTATTCTTCTCCTAAAAAATTCTGGAAAGATGAAATAGTCAATTTCAAGCTGACGAACTGAACACACCTTTCTTTAAATGCAGACTATTGCTAAGGAGCAAATCAAGTCAAGCATCAGAAAGAAGATGTAGGACAAATTCATGAAAGTCAGAAACAAGGGATGTAGTGAAATTACTGCTAGTCTTTCCCTCTCGTATTTAAAGACCATTCAAAACTGGTCTTTCATACAAATATAAAATAACTATAAAGAGAGGGAACTGGAAACCATACCCATCTGAAATCCTTCATGATGTTTTTATAATTGCTCTGATTCTCTTACCAAAAAGGTCAAAGTGAAAGATTTAGGAAGTGGAAGGGAATGAAGACGTTAAGTTTAAATGTACAAGTAAGGCACAATATAAAGCCACATCATAATCTGTCATGAAGGATATAGGAAAGGACAAGAATCATACATGGTACAGTAGAACAAGCAATCATATTGACTGAAAAAGTGTGGCACCCAATTCAAAACTCAGACAAGATCTTAACAAGAACAACTGGACAGCATGCTTTCATATGGAGACAAACTCTATAAAGAATCCAGTGTATCTGAAACGAGGAAGAACGTTTTTTGTATTTTTTTTAAATCATAGTAGTACTAGAGTCAAAGTTTATAATTGCTTTTGGAACAATGGGTTTATTTGAGGTGAATTCACAATGCCTTCACTTAAAGTAAAATTCTGGACTTCATTATGAGCTATCTGTATACCATGTATGAACACAGAAAACCTTTAGAGAGCTCTTCTCTAATGATCTTCACCCAAAAATACATGCCACAATTTTCAAAAACAGAACATGTACAATTGTTGGGGTTTTTACGTTACCCTTATAAGATTTGTTTGTGTGATACACTAAACGCATATATTTTAATGACAATAGAGGAAGCAGATTATTACTGGCATTAAAGTACAACCATTTCTAGACGGTTTTAAATGCCACAGAGTCCCCTGGTTAAAATGTAAAGCTGCACAGCTTGCCTATGTCATCTTTATGATAAAGTTAAAACAGCAAGAGGATTTAACTTTCACTCTACATTTTACTGCCAGGTTTTTATTTAGATCAAGTATCGCTGCAGCATTCTGACCAGCCCAGATTTAGCAGCAAATGGCAGGAATCATATAAAATGCAATTTTTTTTTTTAACAAAGTGCTTTTCTAAGATATACATACATATATAAATAGGTACAAAATAAAGTGTCAACATTAAAAAGCTCAACTATTTAAAAGCTTTTAACTATTTAACTTAAGTAGTACATATAAAACACTGAAATGCAAGGATATGGAATCTACTAAACAGATTCAAACTTTTTTTTTTTTTTTTTTTTTTTTTTGAAATGCAAGACCAAAAAATCAAATTCTGGTTTGCAGACAGGAAAAAAGTATCAAAAACCAGAATTCCGAACAGAGCAGCTAGAAAGGGGCAATTTTATAAACCTCATCAGCTGAATCTCTATCACGAAGTGATTTTCACCTGATTGCAAAACTGCCACATTTTGGAACATGTTTCAGTTTACTAACCACACTCTGTCAAAACTTCATATACTTCTAAGTTATAAGCCTGTGCTTTGCCTTCTCCATCTAAAAAGGAAAAACTTTAAACAACGAGCTTACATTCTTTTAAACCATTAGCTCTGAGCTTATCATCTGTGTAGCATGAATGCACTAACCAGGTATGTTTCCACCAAGCACACAGGAAAATCTTGTGCATCACAGTTCAGCCAAGGTGTTAAGACAATCCTTCTAGGAGTTTCCTTTTCATGATGTCAAAGAAGCATATAAGCAACATTGTTCAGTTGTTACTGTGTGTTTTAGAATCAAACTTGATAAGCTATAGCTTCAGATGCTATGGCTTACAAGTGGCGGGGGGGTGGGAGGGAGAGGGGATAAAGTAGAAGAAAAAGAAACACACTATTAGGACAAAATATAATTAAGGAATAAATTCTCCAGGGGGTAATGGAGAAACGGTTGGAGAAAATAGATAATTTCCCAGCAGCTAGGTCTGAAATTTTTGGTATTTTTTTCTGGCTAGATAGGATCTTTTTAAAAGTATAGTTTTTATGCCACCAGTCTTCAGAGTTCAAAACACAAGATTTGAGAATCAAACAGTAAGAGAGACAGAATGGAAAGATCTGTGGGGAAGGTTTATAATGCTGCCTTGACACAAGAAATTTCTCATCAAGAGGTAAAGCTTTAACACAGTTAAAACACTGACTAATGAAGCTGTTTTATGTGAGCAAAAAAGAGCACCTAAAAACTAAATGTGTTAATATTTCTCAGTTCTAGAAACTATAGAAGAAGTCACATGTAAGTTTGAAGAAGCTAGTTTGAAAATACCTGTACAAAAATATAAAAATCTATAAATTGTTTTTTTGTTTTAAGCTTGTGTTGATCTTTGAAAATATTACATGCACAATAATACATCAATTGGAAAAGTGGCAACTAAAGAATTAGATATTTTTAGCTTTTTTCTTTCTTTACATATATATATATACATAATACAATAAAAATAATCTGTATTTTGGTTGTTTGGTGGAAGTATACTACAATAAGCTAAATAAACTTTAATTTTCAAGGTCAAAAACTATTTTACCAATAGCTTACTAAAATGAAATATATTAAAATTTCCTACAATAAGTGCAGAAATAAAAAGACTTACAGACATCTAAATGGCCACCAACTTATCTACTATGGAAGCGAACTAGAGGAACAGCAAAATAATATTTGTGTGTGTGGATGCTCCTTCTGTAGATAATTGGACCCAAACAGAAATAAAATTCACAGTTCAGTAAGATCCCTAACCCTGACCTTTTCATTTTTCTTTTTTTTTCTCCTTTTTTTTTCATACATTCATACAGTATCATGTAAGCTGTGCAAAACTTTACTTAGACTGGCAGTTTGCCATATCAGTTGCATTTGTCTTTGGTACAAAAAATAAAACAATCGCAATAATGTGCAAGTATTTGTCTTCTTCCGGTCAAGTACCGAAATATGAGTTTTCTAGAGCCATCTTTTTTTTGTTTGTTTTTTGTTTTGTTTTTTATACAATACACAGACTCTGTGGCATATATCTACATTTCAACATAGTCCTATATACATTCAAAAAATCTGAAAAAGAGTTGGAACAAAAAAACATTTAAACCCCATAATTTTTCCATCTATATATCTTGTGTTTCCTCATTAGGGTTTTCATCATACAAAATATTACCAGTTTTATAGTTTCCCCAAAATACAAGGCACAAAGAATATGCTTTTTTTTCTTACTTGCACAGACATTATATATATATTTATATATATATTTATATATACCATATTGAGCTCGGAAAATGAACTTCTAATATGGCACATGGGCATGAGTGCTGGGTTGTGCCATGTACAAGTGAGATTAATGGTTGTGGAAAATTAGAACAAAAGGAATAATTCTAAAAACAATCTAAACTGACTGTTTAAAAAAATGCTTCCTCAATTTTTTTTGTGTGGTTCAGAGCATAAACCTGCCACAATATTTGGCATTTACTAATTTCGCTCCTCCTGAATGTTTTACTTAAACAGATTTTTGCAATCTGTATCTGAACATTTACTTAAATGTGTGAGTTTCAATTCTGATGCCAGTAGCAGTTTTAACCATGGTTTATGCTCTGAAAATGCAATAATCAAGTATTTTGGATCATGCTTCACTTATGCTACTTAGTTCTTAAAACAATGTAACCTAATCGTAAATGTTTACATAATGCTAAACTGACATGCAAAACAGAATGAAAATTTACAATGAATAACGTGACAAACACAGACATTTCTGACCAGTGGTCCAATGAGGCTGATCACACTTTTGATGTTGGTATCCTTAGTCCTACAAGGCCTCCAGTGGGATTGCCTTCTGCAGTCTTCTCTAACACTTGGTTAACAAATTCTGAGGTTTGCCCAGCAACTGGGAGACCTGAGGAAAAAGAAATAAGGCACACTTAGGCACAGAAATGGAGAAGGCATAAAACGAAGGTGAGGAGTAGGCAGATCTGGGGGTCAGGGGTGGCCTCCTGCTTGATACTGGCCCCAGCCAAGTACTCAGCTGCTTACTATTGCAATACAGAAATTAATTCTACTCCTCAGATGAGAGCTTACAATTTTTAGATTAGAAAGGTCAAACCAAGAATAAAGAATGGTTAATCAACATTTTAAAGTGTGGTAGATGACAAGTAGCAACAGTCCAAATAATAGTCCAAATCCAAACCCCACACCTGTCAACAAGCTCTCCCTGTTTTCCCAGCCAGGCTCTTCCAACTGCTCCAGCCACAGTGCGTCCCATGGGTGGGCTTTACCCACACAACTGAAAACACTGACCTGAAGGATGTTTTCAGTCATTTTTATAACTACTGTATTAAGTTTATGTTTCCTTTTCTTCATTTTAAAGAGAAGTGAATGAATAAACAAAGTTGGAAGAGAAGAGGGAAAAAAGATGGGAGATAGTGTAATTTGAATCTTTCGTCTTCCTCATCTTCTACAGCTGAGGTCAAAGATACTTCAAATCAGTAAGTCAAATAACAGAAGTATAAGCATGTTTTAAAATGAGAAAATAAATGATTAAAATGATATGGAAACAGAAAAATATCTAGTCAATGCCCATTGGAAGAAGTCAAAAGATACTATAACAAACACAGAACTGATGCTACCTCAGCCATGTGATTAAATGTAGCATGACCAATAATGGGACAAACTGATAATATGTACCTCTTGAGTGATGGAATGAGAAGGATAATCACCTATGATGATTCTTGCCAAGAAAATTTAACTGCATCTAGTCAGGAGGAAACAGACGTCTAACTCCAGATGTTGGGACATTTTACAAGATCAACTACCTGAATTTTTCATGGGGAAAAAAAAAAAGGCTGGTAGACTGATCTAGATTAAAGGGGGCAAAAAGATATAAATAAATGCAATGCATGATCCTTAACAAACAAACAAAAAGACTATAAAAGGACATTATTGAGACAACTGGGGAAGTTTAAATATGGACTCCATATAGACATTATAACAGTGTTGAAGTACTTGGGTGTGATACTGGTATTGTGCCTAAGTAAGAAAATGTCCTTGTTCTTGAGAAACACATGCTGAAGTAGTTAGGGATGAAGTATTTGTTTAGAAGTTACCTTCAAATACTCAGGAATAAAAATATGTAGATACAGAAAAAATAAAGCAAATGCAGCAAAATATTAACAACTGGTGAATCTAGATGAATGATAAGCAGATGTTCAGGTACCATTTCTATTCTTCTTACAGGATTGAAATCTTAAATGAGAAGTTAAGGGAAAAAAATTAAACATGTCATGTTCTAGTTAAAAATTCAACGCACAAGTAAAAAAATAATCAGAGAACACATACAAAACTGCAACTATAATAATGGATCATACAATGAATGATATAAAAAGGAAAAAGCCACATGAACAAAGCCTAACATCTTCTGATGACAAAATTAAAATCAAACATGTATCAGTAAATAAAAAATGAAGCTCACCTATTAAAGAAAAACCCCAGTCTGTCTAATAAATAAAATCCAACTTTATGCTATGTATAAAAATCTAAAAGTTAATTTTATGCTCTACTTATCAAAATTAAATTTTGACTTAAATGTTTTTAAAAGAGATGTATCTAGTATAAAGTGATTCAGAAAGACTGAAAGTTAAAGGGTAGGCAAAGGTATACTAAGCAAATATAAATAAGAAAGCTGCATTCATGATTGCAATATCAGACAGGACTAAATTCAGATAAAACGTTACAAAGAAGATCAAAGAAGTATGCTTCATAATAATAAAGATTTTGATCCATAATGAAGATCTAGCAGTAAGGAATCCTATTCAAGCACTCCAGCATTCAAGCAAAACCACAGAAAATATGAGAAAAAACTGAAACACATTAGCAGGGACTTTCTCAGTTTTACATAGAGTAAATGGGCACCTTCTACAAAAATAAAAAGGAAAAAAAGACCTAATTAAGATTACCTAATCAACATATAATGGAGTCTTAACATAAAACAGAAAATATATCTACTTTTCAATGTCCACAGAACATTTAATTAGGCTGTAATAAACATAACAAATGTAAATAAATGTAACCATGTTGGGTCGTTAAAAAAAAAATCTTTTTTTTTTTTTTTAAGATTTTATTTATTTGACAGAGACAAAGCAAGAGAGGGAACACAAGCAGGGGGAGTGGGAGAGGGAGAAGCAGGCTTCCCGCTGAGCAGGGAGCCTGATGCGGGGCTCGATCCCAGGGCCCTGGGATCATGACCCGAGCCGAAGGCAGACGCCCAACAACTGAGCCACCCAGGCACCCCGGGTTGCTAAAAAAAATCTTAATAAATAACAAAAAAAAAGAGAAGTTAATAACAAAACTAGAAAATAATAATGTCTACCTTCTGGAAAATTTTAAATCTCTCTCAAACAATTCTTGGGCCAGAGAGTAAATCAAACCTAAAATTTCAAAGTATTCAGAAAACAAATAAGACATATCAGAATTTACGACATATAGCTAAAGCAGTTCTCAGGAGAAATTTCAAAGGTTTTTAATTATATTAATGAACAAGAAAAAATAAAAGAAGAAGTGAATTAAGCATCTAACTGAAGAAATCAGAAGAACTGATGAATTCAAGAGCTGGTTCTTTGGGGGAGAAAGGAGAACCACCTATAATTAACCAATGCAAGAAGTGAAGGCAAACACAGCAGACAAAGTAAGAAATGAAAATGAAGTACTAGCCACTGATACAGAGGCTATTTAAAAAAACAAAGAATTTTAATAAATTTGAGGGCATGGAGGAAGTAGATAATTTTCTAGGAATATAAAAATCAAACTGACTCCAGAAGAGCTTGTAATCTGACATACAAATTATCATAGAGACACAGAGAAAGTTTTCAAAGAGTTAATCACAAAAACACATCGGACCAGATAGTTTCAAAGAGTGTTCTATCAAATCTTTAAGAAAAAGAAACTCCAGGGTGCCTGGGTGGCTCAGTTGGTTGAGCGACTGCCTTCGGCTCAGGTCGTGATCCTGGAGTCCCGGGATCGAGTCCCGCATCGGGCTCTCTGCTTGGCAGGGAGTCTGCTTCTCCCTCTGACCCTCCTCCCTCTCATGCTCTATCTCATTCTCTCTCTCAAATAAATAAATAAAATCTTAAAAAAAAAAAAAAGAAAAAGAAAAACTCCAATTTATTTAAAGTCCTCCAGAAAGGAATTCTGGAAAGATTATTGTATGGCAGCATAGATTTTTAATCTCCTCAATGCCCCATATAAAAACAGAGATTAAATAGAAAAACCATAAACCCATGGAAAACATTAACAAATGACAACGTATCTCCACAAACTCCAAAATTCAAAAGGGTGGAAACAAACTACCAAAAGCTACAAGACCCATATGGCATTAACATTACCAATATTTGTGCAGGATGAGTCAAGGGAATTAATGTACCTGAGAACAAAAGAAGTCAAGAACAGCCAACAGGTTACTCACTGGAAGCCACATGAGAACAGGTGAAGGTGAATGTGAGAAGCCCACAGTAAGATGTTGAGGAGCTAGAGCAGTCTAGCTCTGTGAACTAAAAACTGACCAACCAGGACTCCCTTGAAGGACAGGAGGCAGGACTGGTAAGAATCAAAACTGGGCAAGACAGGAACAACAGATATGAAAGAAAGATGGTCCACATAAAATGGGAGAGGAGCACAGACCAAAAAATTTCAGAAAGCAAGTTGCCATGTGCACCTGCCTGCCGCAAGTTCCTCTTCTTGTCCTTGCTTGACTGTGGGCTAGTGACATACAAATGTACCAAAGAAATCCCCTCACACCTTCTGCTTTGGAACATCACCACTAACTCCAATAAAGGCACTTGTCCACAGGTTCCTTTGTTTTTCTCCCACTCGCTCTCTCTGTCCCCTCCCTAACTTGCTTTGTTGAACCCTCTCCCTTATTGCTCCCTCCATGTGGCTCCCTTGTGGCATGTGGTGACTTTGTTTCTCTAGGGTAAACTTTCTTCCTGCTCCTCTCCTGTGTCCCCTTCTTAGGCTGGATTGAATGACCATCTCATAAATGAATACAAAACACAGTTTTAGGGTCCTCTGTTTTCAATTAATACAAAACATATTCTGACTCTAAAATTTGAAGTTAGGAAAGCAATCCTGAACTAAACTTTCTTTTCAAGGCTTAGAAAAAACAGTTTTACGTGTATTAAAGTCAAAAATCCCATGAAGTTATTGTAAATGGGGTGCCTGGGTGGCTCAGTCTATTAAGCATCTACCTTCAGCTCTGGTCATGATCTCAGGGTCCTGGGAGCCTGTGTTGGGTTCCCTGCTCAGCAGGGAGTCTGCTTCTCCTTCTCCCTCTGCCCCACACCCTGCTCGTGTTCTCTCTCTCTCTTTCGAATGGATGAAAAAAATCTTTAAAAAAAAAGTTATTGTAAGATAAAAGAGAAGATTCCTACAATGAAAGTGTGCCTGAAAGATATGACCACAAATGACCATATCCCACTATTATTATCCCAAATGGTCACAACCCACTATTATTTCAGAATGAACTCAATGATTTTCAAAATGAACAAAAAGACATTAAAGAAAATGTTACATGAAAGAACAAAAATCAGAAATAGAAAAACTCAGAAAAGAATTTTAAGAAAAAATTAATTCCTGAAAGTAAGACAAAATTAAAAGAAAATGGCAACCTATGGAATGGGAGAAGATATTTGTAAATATCTTATCAGATAAAGGGCTAGTATCCAAAATCTGTAAAGAATTTATCACACTCAACACCCAAAAAACAACCCAGTCAAGAAATGGGCAGAAGACATACAAATGGCCAACAAACACATGAAAAAATGCTCAACATCACTTGGCATCAGGGAACTACAAATCAAAACCATAATAAGATATCACTTCACACCGGTCAAAATGGCTAAAATGAACAACTCAGGAAACAAAAGATGTTGGTGAGGATGTAGAGAAAGGGGAACCCTCTTACACTGTTGGTGGGAATGCAAAATGGTGCAGCCACTCTGGAAAACAGCATGGAGGTTCTTCAGAAAGTTAAAAATAGAGCTATGCCACCACTCAGCAACTGCACTACTAGGTATTTACCCAAAGGATACACACATAGTGATTCCAAGTGGCACATACACCCCAATGTTTATAGCAGCCATGTCCGTAATAGCCAAAATATGGAAAGAGCCCAGATGTCCATCGACAGATGAATAGATAAAGAAGATGTATGTGTGTGTGTGTGTGTGTGTATACCCACACACATATACACAATGGAATATTACTCAGCCATCAAAAAGAATGAAATCTTGCCATTTGCAACGATATAGCTGGAACTAGAGGGTATTATGTTAAGCGAAATGTCAGTCAGAGAAAGACAAATACCATATGATTTCAACTCATATGTGGAATTTAAGAAACAAAACAGATGAACATAGGGGAAGGGAAGAAAAAAAAATACGATGAAAATAGGGAGGCAAACCATAAGAGACATGAACTCTAGGAAACAAAGTGAGGGTTGCTGGAGGGGAGGTAGGTGGGGGGATGGGGTAATTGGGTGATGGGCATTAAGAAGGACACTTGATGCATCAGTTGTATCACTAAATTCTATGCCTGAAACTGATAATACAGTATATGTTAACTAAATTGAATTTAAATAAAGAATTAAAAAAAAAGACAAAACCGAAAGAACTATAAGAACAGCAAATAAACACAACAATAATGCTTTTAAGAGAAACAGAGGTGTGGGGCGCCTGGGTGGCTCAGTCGTTAAGTGTCTGCCTTTGGCTCAGGTCATGATCCCAAGGGTCCTGGGATCGAGCCCCGCATCAGGCTCCCTGCTCTGCGGGAAGCCTGCTTCTCCCTCTCCCACTCCCCCTGCTTGTGTTCCC